>NC_132910.1:11255461-11557584 GCF_047675955.1 Chlorocebus sabaeus
TATGAAAAATTAAGATTTCTGACAAAAGCTAAATATATAGAATATGAAGTAAATAAAATACAAACATGGAATTGTAATTGAGATGAAGTCTAATAAAAATGTGTTATAATTGTACAATCAGGGTTTTCCTAAGAATAAGTTTCACAAAATTTATAAAATCTTCCAAGAATATAAATGTATTTTTTTTGAAATTTCTGAATAAAATATTTAAAGTATAAATTTTAACCATTTTTCTGTATAACATCAATTTCATTGTATTTTAACTTTAGTTTTGCTTTAGTAAATATAACTGCATATTACATCAGAATAGAAAATACTATTTATTTACCTGAAAACCTTTAAAAACTTGGAATTCTACACTAGACTAGGATTTCCAGTAATTAAAATAAGGACTATATCAAATATGTATAATTAAATTAAATTAAATACATAGAAGAAATGCTGCTTTTGATTTTAAAAGGAGGAGATCAGAAAAAATAGGAATTTGTATTTACATATAAAATTCTTTTGTAAGCACATGAAAATTGGGGGGATTTTAAGGATCTTCCAATTAGCAACTATTTCTTTGTCAGATATTAACTAGGACTTTTTTTTAAATTTAGGAATTCTAAGTATTGGTGTAATAATACATAACATCACAGATTGGTAAAAGAATGCATATACTATTTGAAAAATAATAAAGCACGTAGTTTTATAAATGTTTAGGATAAATTTTAAATTTTCATGTAATAAGCAAATAAGAATGTAAAACGTGAATATATTAAGTTATGTATGTTGTAATATTACTAAAATTTTAAATAGTAGAAAGCAGAAACTGACCACCTGGAGCTAATATATACAACTTGATTCATTATAGAACTAAACTCTATATCTGTATTTACCTTCATACATAGAGATCAGAACTCCCACAAATGACTCCAGAATGCAGCACTTTATACCTTCAGGGTGTGAAGGTTTTTAAAGAGAAAAATTACTGCAAAAAATTTTAACCAAATTATAAAGCTTTTTTGTTAGAGATAATACTGAAATCTTTATGTTGAAATATTTTGATCATATAAATAAATCAAATGATTGTTAACATTTTTGAAAATCAAGATTCTCAGTATAAGAGGAAGAGTTCAATTAAAGAAGCAAAAACATTAACAAATAAGTGTGTGACGATGCAGAGAATTTTAGATATACATTTATATTTTCTAACCCTGTTTATATCTGTCAAAACAGATTAGGACAAATGTTATCCTGGCAGAAAAACTAATGTGTTATTTCTAGTGCTGAAATGTTGGTGTCTAGCACCGTTTGCCAAGTACCAGAGCTTCTCCAACAACTGACTAATTTCATGTGTACATCAGAGATGATCTAAGTTGAACCTAGAACATCTTGTTGGGACAGAAAGCAAAGACATTTTCAAAAATCAAATGGATCATGTCGTGTGGACATAGAAGCCAAAGAGTCATATTGAGAAAGCAATAAAAGAACAAACGGAACAATTCCAGCATCAAAAAGAGAAAAGAAATTTATACCTCTATTAATTGAATCTATAAACATCTGTAAGTGCATAATGATATTAAAAAGTCTTCATAAAGTACACAACATCACGGATTATGTTTCTGCTAAAAATGTTTCTGTTTAACTCAAACCTTTAGATTTAACTTCCAATGTAAGAAAATTACAGAAAATATAAGAAAAATATTAATCTACACTATAAGAAAGGTGAAACTAACTCTCTCTCTCTCTAATACAGATTGGAGTCTCATCATGTTGCCCAGGCTCATCTCAAACTCCTGAGCTCAGCAATCCTCCTACCTCAGCCTCCCAAAGTGCTGGGGATACAAGTGTGAGCCTGGCTCTGAAACATTCTTCATGCCTAGCCCTGAAACATTCTCTAGGACAACTACCACAGTCCTCAATTTATGAGATCTTCTTCACAAAACGATGCTGTTTAAGAAGGGAAAACTAAAGGAACATAACAAAAAGATGAAATATTTGAATCTTAGTTCAGACAGGCATCAAAGGACATATTGAGGGGAACTAAGGGAATTTGATTTTAGATGGGGTTTTAGATAATATTAAGAAAGGTTAATACATTTTATTAGATATGATCCTGTTTATTTTGGCTATGAAAGACGATATTCTTTTTTATGGAAACATTCTGAAATATTTAGATGTGAACTATTACCTGGTCGAAAATTCATATTAAAATATTTTAGCATAGACAATGAGATGCAAATATGTATACGTCGGTTTTAATTTACCTCTTAAGCATGATCAGTTTGCCCTAACTGGGAATGCAGATGCCAACTATAGTTAGTCAGATTGTATTTCAAAGGTCACACTCCAAGGCAGATGATGGTAGCATTTCAACTATCTTTATCTTCAATCAACACCAGACTTTTTTTTAATTAGCATAATTACACACTTGAATTGGCTTTTTACAGAAATTATTGGTTGGATAATGAACATAATGGATATTAGAGATGGGTTTTCATTAGTGAATTAGTAGTTTTGAAGATGTATGGATTTGGGTAGAAGTAATTTAGAGGCATTCTTGCCCTTGAATTAACAGAGCATAAAAATCAAACAAGGAGAGAAATCTAGGCCCTTTGAAAATGCTAGCATCAGTTTGATTTATAAATGGTCCTATGCTGATCTACCTGCTCCGGAAGATTGTTGCTTGCCTAACTCATACAACTCTGGTGAACTGAATCTTCCTACCAGATTAATGTTACAATTGAAGTACCAAAACTGAAGCTGGGTCTTGTTGAGGTCACAGTGCAGTTTGTCTGAGAGTGTTGTATCTGCTTGTATTTGTCAGGATTATTTCCCAGAGTTGCTTTCATTGGTACCTGGTACAAGGTTGTTGGATGAGAACTCACAATCATCACTTACCTCTAACTATTGGAGGCTACTGACATTTACCAAAAGGAATCTAATACTTGTGCATGATCATATTGGCTAAGATTAGTTTGTAGCACTATTCTTCTAAGGTCACAAGGATTCATTAGAGAATGTAAATGCAACCTAACTCAGGGCAGTAAGACTAAAACATGGGAATTGTACAGAAATTACATAGAGAGTGCTACTTTAAAGACACTAAACACACTGGCATTGCCAAGCTGGTTGAGTTAAATCCTGAATAAAATCCTGAAAATCAACTGCATGAAAAGAATCTGAATGAGAAAGAATTCAAAGTCAAGGAAAACAGGATTTAGTGGTGGATAAGTTACTGATATTTGAGCATCTGAATCCAGAAATATCTAAATTTAGTCATATCACTGGCCTTTTCAATTACATAAATGTTAAAATTATCTTCAATCATTTTGGTTATATTTCTGTCATTGCAACCAGGAGAGATTTTATAAAACATCAAATTTTATGTTTTCTCAGTATAATAAAGGAATGAAAAGGACATCTATTTATGTTCAGAGTTTATATGTGGGATCTTCCTAGCACATCTTTAGCAACATTAATCCAGACTTATTATTTCATGTAAGTGCATTAATAGATGTATAATAAGATATGTGTATGTTCACACAATTATTTGAAATACTTCAGTTAATAATTATTCCTGATTTTACTGACTTTATACCTAGACTATCTTTCTTCACTCAGGAATTCATTTAAAATCAAGCTCTTTGCATACCAGTGGGACAGTGAAGCAAAGTAGTTGATAACCGCAGAGGTATGTTTAAGTGCTAGAACATTATATCTAAGCTGGAATATGAGGAAAGTTAACATAAAGCTTGCTGGTAAACAAGGATAGATACAGCAGCCTGTGGACTCGTTCTGTAAAGTCAAAGAACTATTGTCTTAACAACTGCTGATTGAGAGGCGAGGAAGGATAGGAGTGTAGCAGCATGAATGCAAGACGACGTCTATGAAGTCACCTCTATCATCACTCTGAAGCCTGACTACCGAAATACATTCATGATTCTTCTACTCTTGCTTTTCTGCAATCATGATACACAATAATTCATTCATCCAGATTTTCCAGACCTCCAATAACATGTGTGCTATTCTGTGTTGTAATCTTAACTTGCAAGCCTATATCTTTTTGATCATTGTAATTTGTAATTAACCTAGTCACACAGACATTTCACATATAGTTTATTCCCATCTATGACTTTTGTTTGTTGTGGAAAAGAAAAAAAAAAAAGAAATGTAATGAAACAAAATCACAAAGAAAAAAAGTTATAAATTCTAATTAGAAAGATTTTAAATTCCTCAACACCCAACTAACTCTAAGGATATCTAGTATACTGAATATATGTCTTATTGGTTATGTGCCTTTCACCATTAAAAACATGTAAAACAGGGCAAGTGCCTTGAATTCGGTGTTTCATTCCAACACAATTAATTGCGTCTCCATTATGTACAACTGCCAATATCTATTAACAATCATAAAATTAGTAGGTTTGTTCCTGAATTTTTAATTTGCATATAAAAGGTGTGTAGCTTAGGTGGTGACTCAAATTTATAGCTATTGATAAAGATGTTCTTTTGCTCAACCCTTCCTTCCCAATGACCTCATCAGGTCATTGGTTTCTCTGTTTAATAGGAAATCCTTAAGAAATCAGTAAACAAAATACTAGGCTATGAATAAACTTACCAATTCAAATAAAAATCTATTATTTTGTTTATTGTTGATGAATAATAGGTTCAATTTATGAATTATTAGTATTCTCTATCATCAACTATATCTGAAAACAAAATAGACCAAAAAGACTAATATCTGTGAATAAATTGTCATCAGTAGGTACAGTTTGTTCATACCCCAAATAGTCTGAAATAAACCCCTAGAGTAAGCTAAATATATAGAGAGCTGATTCACAGACATTGGATTAATTCCAGATTATTGAATCATACTTTAATGAGATCATATAAGAATACATAGAGACTTGATTCTAAAACATCCTAAAAATATGTTAATGAGTATGTTGTTGCTTGTTATATTCATAGTACTTTTGGGGGGAAACTTCAAAAGAAATGTATGTTAGATATTTGGATTAATTACTGTTTTGCTTTTCCTAAAATGTTGAATTGATCTTAAGTTTATAGACAGAGTAAATTATTTAACTTACTAGATTTCCCTCTTTATATTGGTTAGGACAAGCAGATTTGACAGCAATAGCTATCTAGAAGATAGATATTTATGAAATGTTTTAAATAATCACATTTGGTTCAGTTGATTAGCTTCTCACTTCTTTTTGACAATAATTTCTAATTTATATTAATTTGTTTTTAAAACTCTGCTCGAAAGCCATGTGATGTCTTTTTTTGATTGAAAAGGAGATATTTAATTAAACAAGCAATTAATTATAAAATGTTGATATGAATATGGCTACATCAGTATGCTTCAAATATATGTACACATTTATGACTCCTGTCATTCTACATTAATTTTTTTATATCAATGTTGCTAATTCTTTAATCAAATTTAAATGAGATTAGCTAGTTATTCCATGGTAGTCACTGATACAGCTTTGTTTACATTGTCCCAATTGTTGCTATTTTAAAGAAACAATGAATTTCCCTTCAGCAGCAACTGTTCCATTGTTGTAGTAATAATCTTTGTTTGAGACAATTAGAAGTCATGGGGGCTTTATTAGCTAATCAGTAAGGCCTGAGGATCACTGCTCCACCACCTTAATTAAATCTATTCTAAAATACACAATGTAAACTATAGCCGCCTTTTAATGAGTAACACGTCTTATCTATTTGGTTCTATTTTTTTCTCCTAAATCTTTTCAACCTCTGAGCTTCCAGATTTCATTAAAAAAAAAAAAAAGGGTGAACAGCTACTGAAAGATAAGAACTCAAACATGCAAAAGATAATCCAAACCTTCAAATTTCCTATATTCTAAACTGTATTATGACATTCTAAATTTATTTTAATTCTTTCGTTTTTTATTCTTTTAGTCTTTTTATTCTTTTGGCCATTTTACAAGGCAATACTTTTTCTCCTAAAATCACAAGTATATTGGAAATGGGGGCAAACTTTTGTTAACCTCCTTCTTTGAAAAGAATAGGTAAATTAGCTAATTACATTAATTACAAAATACTTCCCAAATTCTTAATGAGCTAAAATACTAAACATAAGTATTTCCTATTCTTTTATTAAACTTAAATCCTTCCTCTTCTTCTTCTTCTTCTTTTTTTTTTTTTTTTTTTGAGACGGAGTCTGGCTCTGTCTACCCAGGCTGGAGTGCAGTGGTGCGATCTCCGCTCACTGCAAGCTCCGCCTCCCAGATTCACGCCATTCTCCTGCCTCAGCCCTAGCAGCTGGGAATACAGACGCCCGCCACTAAGCCCTGCCAATTTTTTGTATTTTTAGTAGAGATGGGGTTTCACCGTGTTAGCCAGGATGGTGTTGATCTCCTGACCCCGTGATCCACCCACCTGGGCCTCCCAAAGTTCTGGGATTACGGGCATAAGCCACCACGCCTGGTCAATCGTTCTTCATTTTTTAGTTGTTTCTGACTTTCTCTTTTTTTAGCTCCTTTCTCCTATAATTAATGTGTCTTGTGTACCTACTCTGACATCATGATTTGCTTTATGCTGGAATATGCATAACTTAATTGAGCCAAAAAGAGAATTGTGATCAAAATAGAATGGAGATGTTTCTTTGTACACAGTTGTGATAAACTTGAAAGAGATTGAAAGCTGAGATAAAGTAGGAAGGAAAAGCACCTTAGCTATGGACTGAAGATTCTTTTAGGTATTCAGCTAAATCAGTTTACAGCCACACAGTAATGACAGATCACTCAGGTTACTATGTGTATAATGGTTTTGGGGTTGTCAGAGACAGCTAGCTACTCATGAAATACCCATCCTACCCTTTTCCTCCGTGAATATAACCCTAATTTGTTCCAGTATTAACAAGGGCAATGGAAAACTAAATACCCCAGCCTACTCTGCAGATTGGGGTGGCCATATGATTAAGGACTGGCCAGTGAGCTATAAAGGAGAAGGTTTGGATATGGTTTCCAGTGAAACGCCCTTTCAAGGGAGAAGGTAGGATATGTCTCTTGCTTTTTTTTTTTTTTTTTTTTTTTTTTTTTTTTTGGAGACAGAGTTTTGCTCAGTCGCCCAGGCAGAAGTGCAGTGGCCGGATCTCGGCTCACTGCAAGCTCCGCCTCCCAGGTTCACGCCATTCTCCTGCCTCAGTCTCCCGAGTAGCTGGGACTACAGGCACCCGCCACCACGCCCTGCCAATTTTTTGTATTTTTAGTAGAGACAGGGTTTCACCGTGTTAGCCAAGATGGTGTCGATCTCCTGACCTCGTGATCCGCCCTCCTCGGCCTCCCAAAGTGCTGGGATTATAGGCATGAGCCACCACGCCCGGCCTGTCCCTTGCTTTCATCCTTCCTTTTGCCTAGAATTCCCATGTGATGGCTAGAAATTCGGCAGCTATTTTGTACCTAAAGATATCTGTTCATTGCTGCATCTCAGCCTCTAGAACAGTGCCTAATATGGGACTCAAAAATATCTGTCAAATAAAAGATTCAGTCAACTGATAAGTAAAGCAGAAAGCTCTTCCTCAGTAGTTGCTTTGTATTTATCTCTTTCTGAGATTTATTGTGTTAATTTTGAAGATTGGGATTTTTAAAGCCAAGCCCTTAGAAGTTGGTTATATTTATTAGCTACCTGTCCTTGAACAAGTCATTTACTTTTCATGAACTTTGAGTTTAGTATATGTAAACTGAGATAATATTTATCTTGCACAGTTGTTGAAAGGACCTGAAATAGCTTATTATATTCCCAACTTGTTTTCCTATTATATATTGCAGTTTCTGAGTAACTTGTCCACAAATGTCATAATTTTGGTTTCTCCAATTAATTCTCTAATGAATATAATGTAGAATGACTAAAATTTTATTGAATATATACTGGATGAAATTTTATTATTGGCACCCATAGTTTCTTAACTATATGCTACATTCGTTTATTTTTTTTATTTCATTATTGCTACACAAACACTCATTTCAGAATGCTATTACACAATTTTTAAAATGTAGTATTAAAAAAGATTAAGCAAAAATAACATCTTGGAAAATCTTTATTCTTTGCTCTTAGAGTGTTTTCTGTTGACAAGACAGAAATTATAACTAGATTAATAAAATATAGCTTCATATTGGGATGAGACACTCAAGGAGATTTTTCTAATGTAGGAGAAATAAGATACATACAGACAACCATGATATAAGGTGATACATGAATTCCATGAATTCCATCAGAGAGATTAAAAACACGACGAGGAATTCAACAGAAGGAGAAATTTTTTTTTTGCTGAGAATACCGGAAAAGTCCTTCAGAAAAGAGACAGCCTCACACCCAGGGACTAACAGATGGCGTGAGATGGGAGAAGGGGCATACTAGCTGACAGAACAGCATGAGAAGACATAAAGACAGAAAATGTGTTCAGATAGCAATCAATACCATGGTTTGACTAGAAGGTACAAAACATAAAGGGAGAAGAAAGAGATAAGGCTTGAAAAGCATCAGATATGAGCTTCGTTGCACAAACAATAATTAACCGTTTTTCAAAAGGAACATGTAAGTACAGCTATGCTCACATACTTCTTTTAATAGAAAGATGAATTCCTGAAAATTGGAGGGGTGACTGAATCAGGGCTCCTTAGAGGCATTGTAGTGTTGTCTCTATGGTGATGCAATCCTAGCATCTTTCACTGGCTGCTGTTTATCTTTTTCTTCAATCACCTAAACTCATGACCGGCTCCAACTATCTTTACTATGGCCGCTCAAACAGCACAGGATCGGAGATATTTCTGATGTTTTTTACAGGTATAATGTTTCCAGAAATTCCTGCTGTCCTTATCTCCTTGTCCATTTCCTAAAACGTGCCTCCAACCACATTAAAAGGTCTATTTAACATCCTGTTTGAAATATTTTCTTTGGTTCTTTTTACAGTTCAGTCCTATAACTTAAACATCTTAAGGCAGGTACCATGGGGTCAAAATAGTTTACCAGACCACATCAGATTCAATACCATATATGGCCCTACACATGCAATAGGCAGGCACACTGGCTGAGAGAGTATTAGTATGGTGAGACAACATATATAGAAACAGAAAAGAAATCTTAAATTGTAACAATGTATTATCCCTAGAATTTTATTTTTCTTATTGTCAAACATTTTCTCTGTTTCATAAACTCAGATCTCACCTTGTTCATTAAAGATTCAATTTTATTGTTACATTTTAATTGCTCTGAGAGAAAAAAGGAAGGAAGGAAGGAGAGAAAGGAAAGAAGGAAGGGAGGAAGGGACAGAGAGAGAGAGAGAAGAAGGAAAGAAAGAAAGAAAGAAAGAAAGAAAGAAAGAAAGAAGAAAGAAGAAAGAAAGAAAGAAAGAAAGAAAGAAAGAAAGAAAGAAAGAAAGAAAAGAAAGAAAGAAAGAGGAGAGAGAGAGAAAGAAAGAGAGAGAGAGAGAGAGAAAGAAAGAGAGGAGGTGAGAAAGAAAGAGAGAGAGAAAGAAAGAAAGAGGAAGAAAGAAGGAAGAAAAAGAAGAAAGAAAAGAAGAAAGAAGGAAGAAGGAAAGAAAGAAAGAAAGAAAGAAAGAAAAGAAAGAAAGAAAGAAAGAAAGAAAGAGAGAGAGAGAAGAGAGAGAGAAAGAGGAAAGAGAGAGAGAGAGAAAGAGATAAGGAAGGAACAAAGGAAAAGAGATAGGAAGGAAAGAAGGAAGGAAGGAAGGAAGGAAGGAAGGAAGGAAGGAAGGAAGAAGGAAGGAAGGAAGGAAGGAAGGAAGGGAGGGAGGGAGGGAGGGGAGAGAGGGAGGGAGGGAGGGAGGGAGGCAGGCAGGAAGGAAGGAAGGAAAGAAAGAAGGAAGGAAGGAAAAAAAAAAAAGGTATTACATTAGCCAGTGGCCCCATATGTCCTCCAATTATCTTTTGAGGTGTGTCTGACAACTAGAATAATGCATGTGGAAATACTCCTTCCTACTCTCAGTCTGCTCCTTTGTCAAGTTCAATAGCAAAGCTCACTGAATGGCCTCATTGTCTATAAGGAACTCCATAGACCCCTTAAAACTCACCAGTCAGACTGGGGAGAATCAGAAGACATTTGACCTTTTATCACAGGATGGATCCATAGACTGACATGCCAATTAAGCTGGATAGAGTAGGAGAATTGAGTAACTTGAACAAATCTCACCTGTTAATGATATACCAGTTTTCAAAGGTTCTATAGCTTCTGAAATATCACAGGCTGAGGGGGTCCTTTTTGAGCATCTGTTTCACAAGTGGAGTGAGGTAGCCTCAAATAGGATGGCAAACTGCTTCTGGGGCATGGCAGGAAGCAGTTTACCTCCTGCTTTTTCATATACTTTGTGGAAGTAGTTAATCAAATCACCAGCCTCTGTACCACAGGGGACAGTCAAAGATCTTCCGGGAATATTTGAAAAGTCAAAATTAGAAACAATTATAGATTTAAAATGCAGGGAAATCCTTATCCCCTGCCTTAGACAGTAGCCACAACATCTAAACAGTAATTTTCATCAGGCTTGAGTCAGTAGAGAGGATTCATAACCTGGGAAGATTATTTATAATCTAAATGCAATTTGGAATGACTCATAGATTGCTGAATATGAAAGCTTCATAGTTCCCTAATTAAAAATATTTTTGTTGGTGTGATTAACAGTGCTTTCTCTCATGAAACAAAAGCAAACAGAGGAATACTTCTAAAATGTTTTCTCGGTCTCTGCCTCTTTTTTTTTTTTTTTTTTTAACTTTTACAATGCTCTTTTCAAGTGGATGGTATAAATACCAAATCTCTCTCATGCCAATGGGCTGCCCTCCCTACCAGAATTCTGTGAAAAAGACAGTCTCTCATGACTCCAGATTCTTAATAGCATGCATCTAAAATGCTCTTAGTAGTATCTACAGCTAAGTCTACCTACTCTGTTTTTTAACCTCAATCGAAAACTGAATTTGCTATGTGCCAATGTCTTTGTTTGTTGGTATACTTTTACCAGAAATTAAGAGATGTTTATCCCTAAGAAAACTGGTAACACCCTCCTGGAAATCTTTAATTTTAAAAAAAATTTTGATAGTGGATAAAAAAGGTATTCTAAATGTCAAAATAGGTAAAATAATATAGTCATTAACTACAAAACATTTGGGGTCACCAAAACTGGGTTTAAACCTAGTTCTACTATGTACTATTTGTGGAACTTTGGGCAAATTACTTATTCTCTTCAGAGTCTCAGCTTCTCCATCTGCAAAATGGCAGTATCTACATTATAGAATTGTAATCAAAATTTGAAAATATATTTAATGAATTTCATGCAGTGTCTGTCGGATACATAGTAGGCAAAGAACAGAAGAGTATACAAACATCAGAGAACTCATATTCAAATTCCAACATTGTAGTCCACTCAAATCAATAGAAACAATACCATTCCTATCTACTGTTTGCCATAACATATGACAAAGGATCTCCTGGGTTAAGTCACCTATACAAGGCTGTGAGACCATACTAGGGTCCTAAAATATCAGATTTTGATCTGATAGATATAGAGCAGGAGAAAGAGAATCCAAAGATATGGAGGTCCTAAAATTGTGGTAAATGAGATGTAGAACACAATAGAAACTTAAATGTTTGGAAAGACGATAACGTGAGAAAACTCTGCCTCCCCCTCCACTGACTACAATGCCCTTCCAAAATACTACTATTTTATGAATTAGGTATATTGACCGTGAGGGAGAAAATATAAAAGGCCATCAAAAGAGGACTGTATGAGACAGCAAAAACAGCCTATTTTTTGTTTCTATTACCTTCAACTGAATGCAGTCAAATCAAAGTTACTACAAGATTTCTTTAATAAGTTGGGGAAACTCATGGCTACAATATACAAGATGGGGTTGTTGGACTGCTCTACTGCCCCTTTCATCGGCTTGATATTATACCCACTGATTCTGACCTTTCTGAATCTACAGTTTTCCCTTTTCCAATATCTCACTTCATTTTTTTTTCACTGTGTATTCTTTATCTCTACAATTTAACCAAGTATGTTTGATTCTGTTCCCTGGGGCTTTGTGCTCTTCTTCTACCACAGAGAACATATTTTGTTTCCTCCTAGCTTGATTAAAGTATAATTAACAAATAAAAAATTAACATGTGAAAGTTGTAAAACATGATGCTTTGCTATACACATACATTGTGAAATGATTACCACAATCAAGCTAATTAATATATCCATCACTTCACATAATTACCTTTTTGTGGTAAGAATGCTAAGATTTACCCTTTTAGCAAATTTCAAGTATATAAAATTACATTCACCATGCTGTACATCAGATACCCAGAACTAACTCATCTTGAAACTGCAGTTGTGGTCCTAGCATTCGCAGTGCAGGTACTCGGTCTCAGAATTGGGGTCTGGAGCATGGGACTAGGGTGAGTGGCAACCCTAGTCCCAGGCTGGCAAAAAAAAAAAAAAAAAAAAAAAAAGCAGCTCCTTCTTGCAGGGAATGAGAATAGGGCTCAGCAACTTTTCCCCCTGCGGGTGGTCTGTAGCATCAACAGCTGTTGGCTTACCTCAATGGTGAAAGTGACCAGTGTGTGCTGGTGTCTATGCCAGTGAACACTGAGGGGACCTCCACTGCGAGAGCTTCAGGGAGCAGTGGCTGTTGTGGTAGCACCAAGGACCTGGCTGATACTGGTAGCCCCACATTCCTTCTTTGTTTCTAACCATCTCCAGATATCTCAAGTATGTCAATCTCCCCAGCAACTCTTTCTGTCCAGTTATTCTTCCTTCTTTACTGCACTGTGTTGCTGGAAATTCTTAACTGGACTCTTGAACTCTCCAAGAGCTATTTTCGTTTCTGGAAAGCTGTCTAATCATTGTTTTGTGGGAGGTACAAAGGCTGATATCTCCTACTCCACCATCTAACTGATGTCACTCCTGTAAACGCGCTTTTCTATGCAGCTCCTAGGATACCAGTTGATTTTCCATTTCTTTTATTCTTACTCATCTGTTTTTACTACAATTTTCTTGTGATAACGAGAAGCAAGTAAATCTGTCTCTATGCCATACTAATGAGGAAGTCGAAGTCCAGAAATGTTAAACAGCTTCAGCTGATACAGCTGAGGAGCGCATGCAAGTGTTTAAAATGAAACTCAAAGCCCTGACAGATCTGTCCTTCAAAGGAAGGTGAGTACCTATTTTGTAACTTGTTTCCCTTTTATCTTTTACTGAAATCTAGCAAGGGATACAACATGTGGCCCTTAACAGTTTATTATAGTGTCTTCACATACATAGTTGTTACTTTCAGAACATTTCTTTTGAAAAAGGACTTACTTTGCTTCATTTGCCTGGGAAACCAGTTGAAGACACTTGGCTAAGGTCATGTCACAGGAGTTGCAGTGTCTGAATGTTAATCTGAAACTTATGACTCCAAAAACTAAAACCATGTGCTCGCTCCATATGATAAGTCACATAACCAAGATTAACTCCCTACTTAATGTGCTTTAGGGACTTCAGAAAAGGCTCTGTTTCTTAAAATGTCATTCATGTATTCCAGTGGGACCTAAACCCTTCACATTAATAAACTATTGCATAAAACACAGAAGGAACTTGTGATATATAAATATCAGCAAAAGTGGTAACATATCAAGATAGCTTCAGATTATCTTCAGTCATTGCCAATCAGTTTTGATTTGACTAAATTCATTAGATTAAACCAGCAGGATAAGTTTTGCAGGTAATCTATGTGGAAAAAAACATGCTTCCAGGAAAAATTAGTTGCAGGTCAAACATGCTGGAGTCTAGCTCCTTGAAGAAAGCAGATGTAGAGTAGATAGTACCAAGTAATTACATAGTGAGATGTTGGTGTCAAGTATTGTGAATGATGTTTGTGGCAAAATGATCCTGAGCTGTGCTTGGGTGTACTCCTAGTCCCAAGTTTTGTGTCTGACTCCATTGATACTCTCAGGAATGATAAGATAGTTTCATAAATTTCCTTCCTATTTAAATCAATTGCAGCAGACACTGCTGGATGCCTACTCAACATCCACTTCTACTTTTCATTAGGACAGTGTTTGTTTTTGTTCTGTGTGGTAATGTATCAGAAAAAAAAAAAATGCATGCACATTCCTTCCTCTCATTGCATGGTAAATGAGATTAAAGTAGAAGCCTCCTAGAGACTTTTGGAAATGCTTTGCCTTTCAAATATAGGTGTTACCTTTCGTTCTTATACTTTCCTTCTTCTTCCAGACTTAAGCTTATGTGGAAACCTGAAAGTATGAAGAAACCATGAGAATAAATTCACAGGCTAGGAATGGTGGAGCAGAAAGACAGTAGAAGCCTGACATGCTAATGTTTTAAAGCTCCTGCGCCATCACGATACCATTTACATTCAGAGTTTCATTTGTCTAAGAAACATAAGCTTTTATTTGCTTAAACCACTGTAATCAAACTTTTGGTCATGTAGGTGAGACACTCTCCAAAAAGATTATTTTGTCTTTTTCAATTAGGAAATCTTTACAATGCATATATACAGGTTGATTTTATATATTATATATGATATATTTTATATATATGGGTGTGTATATGTGTGTGTGTGTGTATGTATACATGATGTATTGACATAAGTCTCTGGTCCATTACTATTTGACCTAGGACAAGTAATTTTATTTCTTAGGAGCTTAGATTGCCCATCCAAAGTGAGCTAACTGACCTAAGTGATAATTTTTTTTGTTGTAAATTTATAAAAATTTATGAAATATCCTTATGTAATTGAAAAATAAGCATTTCTTTTCTTGTAAAATTCAATTCCGTAAATTGAATCAGTTATACCTGAGAGAAGAGACTGAAAATGTTTTTCAGAGATTACCAAGGATTTGACTGTGGGTAAACTAGTGGATTGGGACACGGCCTCAAACACTCTAGAACTGGAAGCAAGTGGAACATATATCTAATTATACATAACAAAATACAGAAATATTGTTGTTAGATGAGCTTGAGGTAAAAAATTAGGACAAGTTTCTGGAGGGTAATCAGGGTTTCAAAAGGATTATTATACAACAGAAATAGGCAGGATGTCAGAAGCTGCTCTCTTATCCACATGAGACTGAAGTTGCTATGTGCCATATTGTTCACATTGTGCGGAGTGGGGATGCTGATACCTATTTCTAACAGTCATCATTTATTAAGAAAAGATCTATTGAACATGTATTATTTGCACATCACCGAGGGATATACAAGGGAATACAGAAAGGAATGCACTGTGTTCTAATAGTTTTCAATCTACCCTCCACCAAAAATAGATAGGTCAGCTTCATAAATAACAATAAAATAGCACGACATGAAAAAAAAGGCACAAAAGCAGGGTGACCATGCATTCAGTTTGACTAGAATGGTCTTGGGTTCATCCTGCTGTCCTGGTTTGATTGCTAACACCGCCCACCTTCAATGCTCAAAAGTACTCTGCGATGGTTATATGGGTTTAAATTTGAAATTTTATTTTATACATTTATCAATCCAAAGTGTTGATTTCTATTACCATTGTCTTTGCAATAATATAAAAGGAAAATTAGAAGTCTCTAAACTTACCCTTATATTGTTCATTCATTCTCCAATTTGCTTTGCTTTCATCCAACCCAGTCATTAGCAACACGAAAGAAACCAAACAAAATCTGAACAAGCAGTTTTTTTTTTTTTTTTTTTTTTTAAAGTGGTCCACCATAGCTCTTTTGGAAAATACTTTAGATAAAATCAAGGAGGAAAAAAGAGCAAATATAAAGAACAAGATGAGCTTGAAGGGCATACATCAGTATTACTAATAGATTAGAGATTAAGAACATTCTCTTTCCTAAGGAAAGATGTTATTAATGTATCTATTAATGTGTTCCCTGATTATCAAAAATAAGATTTTGCTCCTATAATGTGTGCCATTTTCCAAATAAATTTGTAATATTCTGTTTCATATATTACTGTAATATTAGTTTATCTGGGAGGAACTAACTCCAGAAGAGTCTAACAGATAATAATGAAGAAAAACATAACTATGTCAAAGTAATGTGTGCTGGCCCTGAAACAGTAGCAGATAGTGGGAGGTAGCCAGCTGATCTTGGTCATTGGCTACATCAGACACATACTTAAGGCTCATTCTTCTGCTATACAGGAAACTCTGTTTAGGGCCACTCTGGACTTTTGTAATTAGTGTAAACATTGTCCTTTTCTGATTCTGTTAAATAAAAAATATAAATGTTTTTCATATCTTTGGCACCCACTATAGAAATCATCTTCACTAATAATCATAAGTGCCATAATTAAAAGTGCAGAGATTTTATTTCTCCCAGTAATTTGACTTAGCCTAAATCTCCTGTAGTAAAATCACTTATCTATGGCATATTGGAACATGATTATAACTGACTTAAAAAAGCAGTTTTGGTTAGTTATGCAGCACTATAAATTGAGAAGGGTTAATGGATTCTATCATTCTGTACTTTAAATATGGAGTGTGGGGCAGTGAGCAAGGCAACAGAATGACAAGATTTTCCAATTTTCCACTGAAGTAAACAATCCTGATTTTATCGTTGTTACTGGATGTGAAATAAAGAGAGATATATAAATCACTTATTAATGCTAAAAAATGTGTACAGGTTTAGACAGAACTTATTGAAGGATTACAAAAGAAGTTTAATATTGTAAAGGTTTAATGAATGATTAACTGGGAATAGAAATTTGTTAAAAACAAACCATAAAATAAATCCTTTCTGCTCTACTCTTCTTGACCTTCTCATCTCTCCACGCTTAAAGAGGAAGATAAACTTTCCAAAGATCCAGAAGTGACAGAGTGGAGATCTGTGCTCTTGTTTCTCTGAAACTTCATTTATAAAGGTCATCCTCTTCTTTGCCAACCTAAGTCTTTGCATCATTAGGAGCATTTCAGCTTTGACATGGTTAGCTGATTAACTCAATCAATGCCTCAATATCATTGTGCCTTGACCTTTGGAATTAAAAGTAAGTCACTTTTACTTTAAGAAGAGACTCTTAGTGCCTCTCTTATCAGGATCTCTATCAGCTGGGTTTTCTTCGTCTTTGAAATCTCAACCTCCTGATCCCACTTTCTGGCTACAGTCTTCTGTTTTCTACATCCCTTATAGCTATGCTCCAAATGCACCAATCATACTATTTAATGCAGTTCAAGTATACATTTCCTTGAGCCTCTATATTGTGTTCCTTCAAAATCCTTGTCTGTGTTTTACTTGCTTTCCCTACTCCCTCTAAATCCACTGGTCAATGATTTTAACTGTTTTCTAATCATTACTTAGCACAATTTGTTTAAAAGAGCACTGAATGTAAAATGAGACGTGTATAGATTAAAATCCCACTTCTGCCATTTGGAACTTGTGACCTTTTTTCAAAGCACATGATTTCTTAGTTTTAGTTTCCTCTTCAGTATAATGAAAATAATTTCTACCACACAAGAATTTGTGATAAGTGAATAAGGTAATATCTCTTCTTTTAGTTATTCTGAGTGTTTCCTTTTTTGTATTTTTATAAGCTCACCTTAGTCTGCTTCTTTCAATTCTAGCAAATACCTACTTTATACTCCCCTAAGAATCTGAAGTCTATGAAATATGAAATCCATCAACTTATCTCCTACCACCTCCAAACTCATCTATCTACCTATCTATCCATCTACCTATTGTTCTACATTTATTCTTTCTTATTTCTCTTATGTCTCAAAAGAAGAGATGTTCCATTTCACTTTCAAGACTGACAGTTCCATCTATAATAATGATCTCATTCCCCTCCTGCCCCATCTGGGACCCTGCTTGATTGATGATACTTCCTTTTTCTTGGACTTTGCACTTTTCTTCTCTGAATATTTATGTATTTATTCTTTTCCATTTAAATATTTTTTGGTCACATATTCCTCCCACAGCCTAACCCTAGCTCTGCAATTTGTTTAACTTCCTATGCCCTCAAAAAATCAAGTTATATTTATTTCCTTCACTGTTTCACTTACCATTCCTTTCTTAATCCACAGATATGACTTTTGCCTTTATCACATCATGAAATGATTTTGATCTTATCATTGAACATTTCTTAATTTCACAATCTGGTTGACATTTTAAATTCATTATCTTTCTTCTTTTCTCAAAGGTGTTTGCCACTGCTGTTTTTGTAAGAATTTTTCTCTTTGTGACTTCAGTATATAATTCTCTTTCTAATTTTATTACCAATTTGCTCATTTTCCTTCATTTTAACTTACATTACTCAGCCCTAAAATGCTATGTTTCCTAATATTTATTTTTGATCTTTTCTCATTTAACACATTTCTCTCTCAAGTGATTGCATTCCTGCTCATGACTTCAATGGCTAAATGTAAAACTTGACAACACTTTTATTTGCATATTGGCATTTTGCCCTGTACTGATTCTTGAGCTCTCAGAAAAATTCATACCCAGTACAACATCTGCAACTGGATATTCCTTCTGTTAATCCAGATTGTCATAACTCTCTTTGAGTACATATCTGTGTTAAAGGTTGAGTCCGGGAGACTAGGGAGAAATCAGTTGTCCTATCTCTAGATAGTAAAGAGGAAAAAAAGGGCGGGAGAAAAACCAAAAAGAATGCCATGAGTCAAAGGTAAGAAAGTGAAAGTGCACGTGTGACACTGAAATTGGAGGCGAAGTTAAGAATGGATAGCCAAAAACTGTAAAAAGGATTGTAGCAGACCAGGAAGAAGAACACCCAGGAAAACCATGAGTGATTTATAATGGTAAAAGAGTGTCCATGGTTTGAGGTTAATGCCAATGACAAAATGTCCCGGGGCACACCATGTTGACCTAATGTCAGACTCAGTGAACACCAACCTTTGATGCCTCTGTTTTCAACATCTTTACATGTAATTAACCCAATTACCAAATCCATTCACTTCTACCACCTAAACATATCTCAGACCAATTTTATTTTCTCAATCTCATTGTTGCTGCTTCAGCTCAGGCCTTCATCATGTGTCACACGGACAACTGCAGTAGCCCACTAATCGGTCTCCCTTGATCTCAGTGCCACTAGTCTCTCTCAAGTCTAATAAATCTTCCACAATGTCTGGAGTGATCTTTCCACAATACAAACCTGCCCAAGTCACTTCACTGCTTTGAAAGTCCTCTGCTGACAAGTCAAAGCCTATATCCCTTAATGTCCGAAAGCAGGATATTAACAAACTGGTCCCTGCCCACTTTTCCGCTCCCACTGCTCATTTCAGCTGTGCTCCTATTCTCTGATAATGAGATTCTTCCACACATCTGTATTCTCAACTGGCTGTAACTATCATGTCCTGAAATTCAGGTTTTCTCTGGTGAAACAACAGTAATTCTTCAAGTTTTAAGTGAAATATATTGTCAAGGCTATATATACTATTTGCAAGTGGCATTCATTTATCTTATCACAATTAATTATCATAGCCCTAAGATTCTATGATCTATGTGAGGTCAGGGACCACATGATTTACATTTGTGTGTTCCATCTTTAAATGTGTGCCTAACATCAATACATGCTCAAAATATGTTTGCAGTGTAACTGGCAGCATATATCAATGGATGAATGAATGGGTCAATTAATTATTGAGAGAATTGAAATAACTACCATGCTTCTTATAAAGTCTAAACTGGTTTGAACATATTTTACTATGGGAAAAATAATCTTAGTACTTATAAAAGAAGACTCACAATTAACCACGGAGAGTGAAAAGAATTTCTAATCCCAAAAGGAAGACTTTCTTTCAAATACTAGATGACAAGATGGATGACAGCAGTGCTTCTTACTGTTGCTATTTTTAAAACTGTTAAATAATACTTGAATGTATAAAAATTACTACTTCTCCAAGTAATTATAGTTTAGGAATTTATTTAATGTAGGCTCAGGGGATAAATTAGTGTCTGTCAATGAATCAGTGATATATTAAGGGAATTAAGCCCCCATCAATAGTCACCCCTACTCTCATCACTCCTCTCAATAATTATTGATGACTTTCCCTAGATGTTTCAGCACCACCCGCTTCCCAAAGTAGTTTATGTGGAGTATATTTAGCTTCAGAAGTTATCACCTGGCACAGTCTAGAAGCGACAGGGGAAAACTTCCGTCCTACTCTGTTGGTTCACTCTATGCCAAGAGTCAGAACTCAGTTTCTTTCCTGACACTCTACCCTGTATCCCAGTCTGCTCAGTGAGGCCCTGAGACCTCACCTACCTTTTGCCAGCTTTCTACCACTTTGGATAAATGGATGGATCACTCAAGCTAAAGCCTTCTTGCTTGTTCTGATGTAGTACTACTTGCTTGTTCTGATGTAGTACTACTTGCTACTCGTTAGCTTTCTTAGAACACAAATCTTCTCACTGTCTTATTATAATATTTATTTAACTCAAGCTTATATTTGCATCTTACCCCCTGGAAATTCTATATATGAAGCTAGATACTCCTATCAAGTGCCAATTCCAGAATCCAAAAACAGAATGTATTTTTAGGCCCCTTTTTCAGCTTACATAAAGCACAGTAGCTCTCACTGGAGTGGGGAAAAGCAGGTTTCCCCTGACAGGATATTTGGCAATCTCTAGAGACATGTATTAGTGATCACAATGGAGTGGGGAGTTACTACCGGCATGTGGTCGGAAGAAACCAGGGATGCTGTTAAATATCCTATAATGCACAGAATAGCCTCCATTGCTACCCCATAATAAATAATTATCTGGGCCAAAATATCAATAGTGCTGACATTGAGAAATCCTGCATGGCATGCAGCATTTTTCCTTTTTTGCATGTGTATTAGTACTTAAAATATCAGATGCCCCATGACTGAGTTGACCCTAGTTATAAAACCAGGGCAAAAAGCATATAAAGTTTGCCAATTTTTGGCACTATAATCTAGTCACTGGGACTCCATTTTTGCCCAGTTTTCCCATTTGATGAAATAGCAGCTGACCATTCCTCTTCTACAGAGGGCCCTGGAGGTTTAATAAATCCATTTTAATGAGGCACTCTGCCATACTTAGGTGAAAAATGCTACACAAGTGTTATTCCCATCATAGGAGAGAGCAAGGATTGCTTTGCAGATTGGCACATGAAGTTCATCCCTGCAATGCACCTCCATCCCATAGCTCCAAAAAGCACAAAATTTGCTCATAAAAAATAGAAGCAGACTGACAACTTCAGCATTTTCTTTTACCTCTGTCAGTAGAAGTGGAGTCACTGAAGAATCAGCTGTCAGGTGGCTGCATCTTTAAATTATCCAGCACATCAGCCACCACTGTTATTGAATTTCACTTGGTTCGTAGAATCCCCTAATGTATAACACAGGCAGTGGAGGAAGATTACATTGATCTCACAAAAAGGGGGATTAAAATGTCCTTAATGTACCCACCAAAAGTTTCAATCTAGCAAACGTGGCATATGTAAAGCAGTAAGGATTTGGAAGGAAAAGATTAAGGACTTTGTCTTTTTCAAGTTCAAAAAAGGAATAGAATTTTATTCATCAGATAGGACTTAAATGTTGATCTGTCCCTGGAAAGCTTCCTATACCTGAAGGATTAGGTTTGCTTTCTCTTCTAAATGAACCTACGATTTAATGACACTTAAGAAGTGAAATTTATGTTTTAGTCATTTTAAAGTTTTAACTAGAAAAACACAAATAAAAACTAACATAACTGTGTTCCCTTTTGTATTTTACTTACCTTATTTTATATACATATTTTAGCATAAATACAATCATGGTGAATTTCAGTTTGAGTCTTTTAATTACCTTAATTATCACTGTAGTTAATTATTCAATTTATTCATTTACTTATTTATTCGTTTTCTTTCAAGTAAATATTTATAAACTGTGTTCTCCAAGCCAGCGGTATATTGACTGACCACCTCCATAGATAGCACTGTGCCCAAGCCACTGCCTTCTTTTGCTTGGATTATTTTGATAACCTTCTGACTCGCTTCTATTTCTAATTTAAAGTGTGAGTTTAGCTGCATATTGGAAAATAATTCAAATAAATGTTGTTTAAATAAAATTGGAGCTGATTTTTCTCTCATGAAACTAGGAATTGGGACGTAGTGATCCAGGTCTTGTATAATAGTTTGCAGTTCCCGGCCCATTTGTTTCTTAGACATTCTTTCGATTATGGCTTCCACCTTCCACCTTTCTACTCTTTCCAGTTTCAATTTCATCCTTGTGTCTTCATACTCTACCGCCATGTGTACAAAAGAAAAAGTGGCAGGATAAGAAGAAATGGCTGCCTACTGGGTCAGCTGCATGTATAGAGCTTTTTTCCAAAGTCCCACCCAGAGACTTCAGCTTATGCCTTATTCACAGTCACATAACCATTCCGAGTTGCATGGGGAGTGAAGAAATATCATTTTTACCTACTGAAGTGTAACCTGAAAAAAACTGGGTTATGTTAGTAGAAAAAGAGAGGCAGGGAGAGTGGGTATTGTGTAGGCAATTGACAGTTTCTTCCACATCTTGCCTCCATTCTTTTCCTCCAGTAGTTTCCCAGAGCATTTGGAGAACTCTTTCCTACAATATACATTGTATCAAATTATTCCCTGGTTTAAAGCCATCAGTCTTAGAATAAAATCTAAGTTCTTTTCCATGTCCTGTATGCCAAGATGTAGCCCCTCTGACATCATTTCCTACTATTTTCTCCCTTATTTACTGCTATAGTCACACTATCTTTTTAGCTGTCAAATAGCCCAAGTACATATCAGCCCCTGAGCCTATATGCTTGCTATTCCCTCTGCCTCAAACTCTCCTTCACAATGGGTTTATATAGCTTGATCCATCTTATCATTCAGTAAGTAGGCTCAGCAAAGTCTTCCTGCTTCCATATTCCTAGCTTGAAGTCTGAATTTGGACTCCTTAGAATTCAAATCTTGGTTTTTACCATGAGTGAGCTCAGTGACTTTAGGCAGTTACTGACCTCTTCTCTGATTCAGTTTCCTCATTTGTAAAATGGGTTTAATTGTATCATCTTCATAGGGTTGATAATAGCAGCCAGTGAGTACATAGTTGTGAACTGCACAGAATATTAGCTGGCAAATGGTAGATATTTGATAAATGTTGGCAAAAAATTTTAATGGGACTCTGCCTTCTCTTCAGAAGCCACTCTCTGTGCTTTTAGTTTGTTATATTCTTCAAAACATAGATTACTATCTATGGGTGTGGTGGCTCATGCTTGTAATCCCAGCACTTTGGGATTACGAGGTGGGAAGATTGCTGGAGCCCAAGAATTATAAAACAAGCCTTCGCAATATAGTGAGACCCCGTCTCTACAGATAATAATAATAATACAAATTAGCTAGGCATGCTGCTGTGTGCCTGTGGTCCCAGCTGCTTGGGAGGCTGAGGTAGGAGGATGCGCTGAGGCCAGGGGTTTCAGGATGCAGTGAGCCATGATCATACCAGTACACTCCAACCTCGGTGACGGAGTGAGACGCTGTCTCAAAAATTTAAAAAAAAAAAAAAAAAAAAAGACAGCAACAACAACAAAAACACAAATTACTATTAATACTATCTAATTTATTTATGTGAATACTTATTGACTACCTACTCAAGGAGAATGTAAGCTGTATAAAGATACAATTGTATACCCAGACCCTAGAACACTTCCTAGCATGGATTAATTAGGCACTCAAAAAAAAAATATCAAATAGGTGATCAAACAATATTTTTATTCATTTTTCTAATATTAGAAAATTATTTCACATCTGATAGATTGTTAAAGTGTTATTAAAATATTTGTCACTTGATTGGTGAAATCCTCTTTTAAATTCTGGCCTGGTTTTAAAGATCAATAATATGTTAGAGGCTTGAAACATAAACTTAATTTAAAGAAACTTTATTTGAGGCCTACAAGAAAAAGAATCACAACATCTCACAGGTATATTTCTCAAAGTTTAGAGCAGGGTCAGCAAACTTTTTCTGCAGAGGGTAAGAATGTAAATATTATAGGCATTGAGGGCCATCAGGTTCTCTTGCCACTACTCACCTGCTCCACGCCAGTGTGAAAGCAGCCATATACGATATGTAAATGCATGGACGTGGCTCTGTTCCAGTAAAACTTTATTTAAAAAGCAGGTCTGTGGTTTGTAGTTGCCAACCCCTATTCTACAGTATCAAAAGCTGGAATTTTGAAATATTTTCAGAATTATCCTGTAACCTTTACATTACAAAAGGCAGGTTATTTTAAAATAGGAATTATTGCAACATTCACATATTTAAAAATGTATATATTTGAGTAATCATATAATATTTACAATTTGCTTCTGTGTGTATAACTTCATTTTTCCCATACAACAACTTTGTGGGTTAAGTAGGGAAATATAATGACCCTCACTTGACAAGTTAAAAAAACAAACAAACAAACAAAAAACAAAGGAGAAACAGAGCTATCGGCTACTTCCTCTGGACATTATCACTTAATCCACAAAAATAATTCATGAAGTACATAATGTTATTACCATTTCATAAATGAGAAAATTGAGGTTTAAAGTTGTTAAGTGATTATCTGAACATCACATAGCTGTCAAATGTCTGGGTCCAAATTTAAATCCCATTTATGTGGGCTCCATCAATGATATTAGCAAGGTACCTACCATATTCTGTAAATGCTTTCTTCGGTTTTATCCAAACCCCAGTGAATATGTCAGAAGAGAATAAGATTTTGTGTCCTATACGTTGAGCTTAGATAGAAGTGATATGCCAATCTCCCCGAAAAGAATTTGAAAAACAACTTTTACTCATCGACCTTTTTGAGAATTGTGTTTCTATTGTGTACTGTGAATATCTAGAATCATAAAAGTAAAAAAAAGAAAAATATATGTTATTCAAGTTTTAACCTGCTACTTCTGGAGTGATGTAGAAAATCTCCAGTGCCACATAGTACCAGAGTTTATGCTTGCTCTCCGCAGGCCAGCCAAGCTCATGAAATAACTTTACCTTTCAACCCGGCATGTGAGCTAAAAATACCAGTTGAGCTTCATTGTCTTGGCTGAAAATCAAGTGCTCACCACCAAGTGAAGTATTTCTCAAAATTCTCCCTACTCTTAAAAGTGAGTTAGTAACTCTACTAACAATAAATATTGTTACTCTAAATATTATACTCTACTAACAATAAATATCTAAAAATGAAAATATATGTACAATTATGTAAAAATACTGAAATAAGCAGATGAGCATAGACTTATATGTACAAAATAACTTGCATTACTGATGTTAGGCAGCGTCAGTTGCCCAGCAGACAAACCCTGACATTTCAATGGCTTCAGATAACATAAGATTTTTTGTTCTGCTTTGTTGTTTGCTCAAAGTCTGACAGAAAATAGAGGAGGGATTTGTCCTCTTGGTGATAACTGAGGAAGCCAAGCAACTGTCCTCTGATAATACTTTCTCAACACGTGGACTCTAGAGTCAGCATACAATAAAAATATATGGAGAAAGTACTGCACCGTTTAACTGCTTTGGCTTGGGTAAGATATGTATTACCTTCCTTCCCAATACTTTGTCTAATGTCAGACATATAGTTCCACTTCACTGCAATGGAGGCTGGGAAATATCAGGGAAACCATGGGGGAGTATCCTACCTCAACATTGTATAAGGCAGAGGGTCTATTTCATTAATATTAAATATATCTTACAATTCACAGTGCTTGTTAATATAGAGGTATATTTATTATAAAGTATTATCTTAGTGGAAATACCAAAGAAAATGTTATAATGTATCACTTCAGCCACTGTGTTATGAAGAGAATACAAATCATCAATGGAAATCAGAAGAAATCTGTATGGTCCACAAATAAACTGAATATGTGAAAAAAAGAAAAAACAATGTTAGGTTCTTTAAATAGGGATTGAATTACTATGATGATGAATATGTGTTTAACAAAAAATTATACACTGAAAATTTAAAAATAGTTTTATTTGGATTAGCCAATAATGTTATGCAAGTCATTTCACCGTTTTGGTCCTCAGTTATTTTATTTTTGTATTGTATTGTATTGTATTGTATTGTATTGTATTGTATTGTATTGTACTGTATTGTATTGTATTGTATGAGACCAAGTCTCACTCTGTCAACTAGGCTGGAGTGCAGTGGCCCAATCTTGGCTCACTACAACCTCCATCTCCCAAATTCAAGAGATCATCCTGCCTCAGCCTCCCGAGTAGCTGGGATTACAGGTGCCTGCCACCAAGCCCGCCTAATTTTTTTTTATTTTTAGTAGAGATGGGGTTTTTACATGTTGGTCAGGCTGGTCTCAAACTCCTGATCTCAAGTGATCTGCCCACCTCAGCCACCCAAAGTGCTGGGATTACGTGAGACACTCTACCTGTCTGGTTTCTTGTTTTTTAAGTGAAGTAGATGAAATAAATGGTCTTAACATCTTTTTCAACACTAATCATTTACGATTCTATGAACTTCATTTTTCAACTCACAGTATTTTATCTTCTGAATGACATGCCTTAAACATGTCACTAATTCATGGATTGATTGAAAAAATATTTATTATCTGTATCTCAAATATGATAATTTCTAACACGAATGCAAGTTCAAATCAGAGAAGGACACAACAGGTAATCACAGGGAGTATCTATAACGTGCTGAAAATTTAGTTTTGCAGGAAACATTTATAACGTACCATGCCATCAACAAACTATCCAGCTGCAATCTAGGCAAGACAGATAGTCTTGTATTTCAAAAGGCATAATTAATGGCAGAATTCACTGAATGAATCCCAGTATTCTTAAAATGTTATACTAGGGGAAGGAGTTAAACTTTGAAACTTAATTATAAAAGATAAATGTTGACGCATTTATTTTTAGACTTTTTTTTACATTTTGTATTTAATTGAAAAAATAAAATTATTATTTCTTCTCAAGATAAAGACTGAAAGCACACAAAGCACCCCAGCACTGTCTTGTTTGCCCTGACGTTTCCAAAGGACAAAAAGTGACATTATAACTGCACAAAAGCTTTCAAAGCTCATTTTGACTTCTTGAACATTTAACATGTGCATCTGCTATTGTACTGAACTGGCAGGTGGCTAACAATTTTTTACATTGCGAACCTTTTCCCTTAATGCCTGCGTGCAGTTTCATGTCATTTTCTGCCCTGAGGAGAAAAGCATACCTGCTGTTTAATCTGCCTAACTATCCTGTGTGATGAGTTTGCCATTTTGTGCATTCCAGTGTTAAAGCTGTAGTTTCCTGATGCACTCTACAGTTGCCTTCTTTGCAAAAGGGTCTGTTCTTAAAGTCACAATGTGGTTCCACAGAACAATTCGAAAGTGAAGCAGAAGTGATGTGACACATAAAGACTGGCTGCTTCTTAGAGAGTGGGAAGTCATAAGCTGGGCGCGGTGGCTCACCCCTGTAATTCCACCACTTTGGGAGTCTGAAGCGGCCGGATCACGAGGTCAGGAGATCAAGACCATCCTAGCCAACACGGTGAAACCCTGTCTCTGCTAAAAAAAAAAAAAAAAATACGAAAAGTTAGCCAGGCGTGATGGCAAGCGCCTGTAGTCCCAGCTACTCGGGAAGCTGAGGCAGGAGAATGGCATGAACCCGGGAGGCGGAGCTTGCAGTGAGCCGAGATCGGGCCGCTGCACTCCAGCCTGGGCCACAGAGCAAGACTCTGTCTGAAAAAAAAAAAATAAGAGAGAATGTGGGAATGTGGGAAGTCCTCAATTCTTGAGGTCACCACTTTCTAAGGGCTTGGTCTTGGGTTTGCTGATCCAGAATCCTACTTTAAGCGTTTCACCAAGAACTAATCAGACTTTCCAGGGTGGAGTCAGGGTTAGTAGCCAAACACAAGCCCATGATAGTTCATTAACCCAGAATGGAGCTCTGGATTTCAGAACCAAGAACACTGGTGTCTCCATTAAAAATACACATCGTCAGAATCAAAACGCCTGAGAGAGTTTACAACTTAAAAGTACGTTGATGGGGGTTGAACTGGTGTTAAAGGAGCTATACATTTTTGTAGGAGGGTTTATCTATTAAATAATGTGAAGAACTAGTATTTTCTCCAGCAGTGAAATATACTTCTCTTGGAAAGAAAAAGAAACCGCACGTTTATTAGAATTTACAGGGTCAGTTGCCATACTCTGCATGTATGTAATTTCACTTCATGTACACTATAATCCAAAATGAGTAATACTGTTTTTCTCAGTTCCTAGGACAAATACGAAGTCAAGAGATAATCTCACTGCCTTAAGGGATGAAAGCCCATTTGACATCAAAACCCAAGCTGGTTTCATATTTGATGTGCTGCTCTCATCCTATCCACGTCATACATTGCCTTTCCTGAATGTGGAAGATCAACTAAAAACTGGCGAAAAATTGTTTTTTTCTCCCATTTATAATCAATATAAACTTCGCTGTACTCTGGTTGACACTTTTATTCCCACTGACGCTTGTACAAACTACAAGTTTCTTTATCTCCATTCTTATCCTAATGCTTCCTTGTTTGTCTTGATTAGTCTTGGGTATTTCTAAACCTCTAGAAACACTTTCAAAAAGTGAAATGATATTCTTGTTCTGTGACTGGCCCCTGCTGAACTCCCGTTGCCTTCCAGTGTTCATTATTTTCATTCAAGTAAATGGATTTCTAAAGGCAGTCCAACTTGATGATATAAAAATATTAAATGACTTATTTTTCTTTAAGCACTGCTTTCCAAGATATTTCGTTGAATTCCCACTCCACAGTGGGGGACAGATCCTCAACGACCATCATAGGATGTTTCTTTAGCTTTCTAAACATTGTCCACAATACGGTTAATCCAACTCAGTATAAAATTTAGCATGATAATCTATTTAAAGCCTTCCTCTGCCCCATTGTTGGCTATAATTATGGTTTTAAGATTAACTGGAAAAGAGACATGTCTTCTTTCTCAGCTCTTCTTTTCCTTCCTTCCTCTAGGAAGCAGCTACTTTAATAATGAACATTAAAAGGAAGGAAAGAAAAATGATGAGCATCAGTGTATTTAACTATGTATAGTCACAATTTGCTCTGCGGTGGCTGCTGCTGTTTTTCTGGCCAACATTAACTGATGACCTCTGCTTGCCAAGCATGCCTCTCTAAAGAGGGACTCACAGTTCCCACTCTGCAGGGCTTTTCCACTGCACAGGCCCTGGATGTAGGAGTTCGAGCTCATCCTCTTCCACTCTGATCCTCTAGGCTTCTACGCCTAGAAGTCTACCTCACGTAAAGCCATGTTCCTTGATGATCTGCCCTCCTGCATTGGTCCCCACAAGGATAGCTGAAGACTAGTTACGTTCCACGGTGTGCACTAGACACAGAGGAAATTCACATATCTGTACCATGCCAGTGATCAGGCCACCTGCCTCACATATACCCCACTCTGCCCCGCCTCTTCTCTCCAATTTTCTTTTTCTCTGCTCAGAAAGGCATAGAGAGGCAAAGTCAGAAACCCATAGCCCATGTGTATATTCAAAATGAAAGAATGCATTTAGGCTTTCTTATTGCAGCACAGGTTTGTGAGTGATTCTTTTAAAGCATTTCTGTCACTTGATTTGGCAGGAGAGTGCCCAAGCTTTCACCCTCAGGCTGGAATAGCCTCTCACCATCCACAATTCACTTCCCATGAGGCCATGACTCCGGTGACACTCCCCTTCTCTCTTACCTTCCCACGCTCTCTAGATATATTGGGCAGAAACTAAGGTTGAGAAGGTAAATGGTAAAAGAGGGCTGATTCTCTGATTCTCACAGCACTTAGTAAGTCGCAGAAGAAGAAATATGGCACCAATTTTTGGTAGCTATCTTCAAAATAGATTGCATTTAGTGACAGTTTCTTTAGCTTTGGCCTGACTTGAGTTGTTAAATCCTAGAAAACAGAAAAAGTTCTGTCATATTTCCAATTACACATTTTAAAAAATATATTCTTTCAAAAAATTACTGAATGCCTTCTATACAACAGTCACTGTATGTGAATGCTAATATAGAAAACTGAGAAAATACAATTACCAGTCTCACAGTCAGAGTCAGGTGTATTAGTTCATACCCTGTCGTGGGTCACGATACTCACAGCTGGCCACTAGTTTTCACTGGAGCCCTTTCTCTCTGTGATGATGGTGTTTATTAAGTGTGATAGGAACATTTAAAGAGGTGAGAATCGTTCTCTATGGGAAGTGGGAGGTCAGGGAAGACTTCACAGATGAAGGATTGTTCCTATTGCCTCCTATAGAACAAGTAGGAATTAGCCAGTTAAAAAGATAAGAATAGGCAGTCAAGAGAGAAGGAATAGCAAGTGAAAAGCAAGAAGGCATAAAAGAAATGGAAAATACAAGTAATCAAGCATGGCTTGAGCAAATAGTTCATACCAGTAGAAGAATAAGCAAGGTAATCATATTTAATGACTTTTTACTACTACTTTCAATGATTCTGAATCTTTGTTAGGCGTAAGAATTTTGCAGAGTTCTGGTTCCAATGCAAATACAAATTTCCAAACCCCAGTAGAGATTTCCCAGTCTCACCAAAAATTTTCAATCAGTAACTATGAAATAGAGCCTAGTATTCTGCATTATTAAAAGAGAACCTAAGCAGGTAGCTGTTACAGTTCACCATCATAGATTCTGAGAAGTCAATAAAGGGGCTTAAATAAGGGGGTACCTTAATTATATTTGCATTTTAGACACACACCTCTGGCTACCCTGTGATTGAATGACTGTAATACGGCAAGACCAGAGGCAGGAGATTAATGAGATGTCAATTACAGTGATCCAAGCAAAGTATGAGGGTAGACCAGTGTCAGATTACAGAATGGACCAGTCAGGCAGATGCCTGAAATACTAACATTAAAATAATCACTGAAAAGACTGAAAATGTCATACTAGCTAAACTGAGTTTCTTACAAAGACTTTTCACATAATTAACAAAATGGCAAAATGCACATTGATTATGCTCCCACTGAATTAAAGAGAAAAACATTTCAAAGACTCTTATCTCTGTCCATTGTGCATTTGTTTGTTTAGTTGAGATGTTCAAAGTGGGAAATGCCATTATAGGCCAAAACAGTCCTGAAACCTTTACTCCGAAATTGAAGTCAATTTAAATTACAAAATCATAGAATATGCAGCACAGATTGAAAGGCTTCTTTTGTTATATAAATTAAGCCCTTTGATACTTCTCCCAAAGAAATTCTGAGATTTAAGGAAAGTACCACAAAAACGTTAAAGAAAAACCAAAAGCTATTGGTTTTTTAAATGGAAGAAAACAGGAAAAAAAGGAAGTCAATAGCCATTCTATTTCAGTTTCTTGTATATTTTATTTTTTAAAAAAAGTTAGATGAGTGAAATAAGACATTTTATTCGTGGCATTTTTTGTTGTTGTTGTTCTTTGCAGGGTTTTTTTGTTTGTTTGTTTGTTTGGTTGGTTTTGTTGTCCTGCCAAGGAAAAAGATATCTTAGCATAGAAGGCGTTAATGCCAGAAATAGGAAAGAGAAGGAAGAAGACACACACACACACACACACACACACATATACACACACTGAAAGAGAGAAAGATTTGTGGATTCTGAGTTGTGAATTATGAGTACAGGGGATATTTCCTTAGGGAACTGGTAAAACTCAATGAAAAATCTTGAGTAATGCCTTCAGGCATACTGAATTATAGGCAATTTTGTAAAAGATTTTTGGGCCTATAGAATGGCATGAGAATATGTGAAGGAGTTACTTAGACAGTCATTCAGTCATTGCCATCTCTTTGTTACCTGATGGTTTGGTTCCCTATTAATTCCTTGGTGGTCTGGAAACTCCTGACAATTCAGGTGGTTAAATCCTCAGGAAGGACCAATATTAAATTTTCCGCCAGCCGAGAGCTAAAAGTTTAGCTTGAGTTACAGAGAACAAAATAACTCTATTCGTTAAAAACTTGAGTTTGTAGAATTAGATTTATACATAGGAGATGAGGAAACTTTCCTGAGAGAAGCTAGATTTGCCAGTTGCATTCTAATGGAACTGGCCTTGTGATAACAATACAGACGTGCCCACAGCATGGGCAAAGAGGCTGTGCTGAAAAAGAAAGTCTCCATAGGAAGGTCTTAAAGGAAGTTACCTGGCCTCAGAGGGTGAACGTTCTAGGACAGAAGCTAGCAATTAGGAAAATGCAAGAACTACTTCTCTTGGAGGTGACTTTGGAGTAGACGAACATTGCATAATGGATAGTATGTCGGGTAGGAGTGGGGACATGACTAATGATGTGGAAGCTAAGGCGTTTAGGGACTGTCCCAGGCATTTAGGGGGTCTAGTCTGGATCCATTATAGTTTCTCCACTCACACCAGATAACAGGAATTCTGGGTAATTCTGTTTGTCTGTGACTAGGCCGCAGGAATAGGAGTAACAAGAGAGGTCCCTTGCTGGGAGGACTTAGGATCTGATGGGAGAATGAGACTGCACCTCATAATGAGGACTCTACTCAACCCACCCAATGTCCAAAGCTTTGCAGCTACTATCTCAAATAAACAGCCATGTCCTGAGCTCAGGAGTTCAAAACCAACCTAGGAAACATGGCAAGACCCCATATCCACAAAAAAATACAAAAGAAAGCCAGGTGTGGTGGCACATGCCTGTAGCCCCAACTACTCAGGAAGCTGAGTTGGGAGAATCACTTGAGCCTGGGAGGTTAAGGCTACAGTGAACTGTGTTTGCCCCACTGCACTCCAGCCTGGGTGACAAGTGAGATCCTGTCTATAGAACAATCTACTCAAGAAAATATGACTGAGATAATAGTTTGAGACACTAGAATCTCAGACATCTGTGAATACTTTTTTCTAATTTTTAATTGATACTCAGTTTCTATCAGTACCTGAGAGCCTAGCATGCTCTATTCTTCTCGTGTCACCAGGGTACAACCTTGGGAGAGTCAGGAACTCCTGAAAGGCCCACAGTTTTTCATCAATCCTAGTAGTAAATGCTCAAAGGAAAAAATTAAACTGAACATTTGAAATCTTAAAATATTAAATCTCACATCTGACTATGAACCAAGATTCATCATCTTGGCATATTGTAAGTTGCTTATTTAGAACCTAAAATATATACATACATATAAATATATGTTCTTCATGAATAGAAATTATATCTTTCTTATCCAGTCAAATAAATGTTAAACAAATATTTAAAGGTTAGTAATCTAGACTGAGCGCGGTGACTCACAGCTGTAATCCCAGCACTTTGGGAGGCCGAGGCGGGCGGATCATGAGGTCAAGAGATGGAGACCATCCTGGCTAACACGGTGAAACCTCGTCTCTGCTAAAAATACAAAAAATTAGCTGGGCGTAGGGGTGGGCGCCTGTAGTCCCAGCTACTCGGGACACTGAGGCAGGAGAATAGCGTGAACCTGGGAGGCGGAGCTTGCAGTGAGCAGAGATCCTGCCACTGCACTCCAGCCTGGGCGATGGAGCGACTCTGACTCAAAAAAATAAAGTAAATAAAATTTAAAAAAAGACTAGTAATCTAAGGGTATACTAAATCATTGTTGTCCAGGTAGTTACACACCTCGGCCACACGTCTACGTCTTAACTTGGGAAGACAGAAAAAGATTTAAGAGGTATCTGGAGGGAAATCAGCTTCCGCTCTTTGATCTTTTGTCTAGGTCTTTCTTTCAATGGTTATGTGTTTTTCCTTCCGGTGTGTCTTATGTTAAAGAGAATTGTGTATAGGAAGCTCTTTGAGGGCAGAAACTGTGACTTCATGTGCACAATCCCTCATAATGCAGTTCACATAGTAGGCACTAGTGAAATGTTTGCTGAATGTGTGGATGAGATGAAACTTAAAGGCACTGCATAAAGTGCTATTTTGTCCCAAGATGAAAAATAGCAAACATACCACATAGAAGAAGTAAGCTGCCTCCTTTGCTTGAAGAATGAAAGGACATATAGTGGCTTAGACATGTAATTTGAAATTTTTACTCAATCTATGACCTTGGTTATAACTTTGGGTAATTGGCTAACCAGTTTCCATCTATTTTCATGTCCTTCTATTCCCCTAATGGTAGAATCATAGGTAATTCTTACTGACCTCATATGATGGTGGTGTAAATAAATAATCAAAGCTGTGGTTAAGCACTTTATGACTGAAACATAATGTCCCTGCCTAAATGTTTGTGGAAGTAGTCAAGCTGACCTTTCAGCAGCCAATGAATTATTCAGACTGTACTGTCATCCTACAGCAGTGCAAATACTAATAAGATTCCTTTGACATTGATACAAGCCTAGTTAGATATAATTTGCATACATAAAATAATGTCATGTAATCACATTCCAATTATGCAAAAAAATTCTACCAAAAACAACCCAAAAAATAACATTGGTAATAATAAAGCTATAATATACATGTGACCCTTAAACAACACGAGTTTGAACTGCGTGAGTCCTTTATATACAGATTTTCTTCCACCTCTGTCCCTCCAAAGACAGCAAGAGCAGTTTCCCTCTTCCTCTTTCTCCTCAGCCTACTCAACGTAAAGCTGAGGAGAATGAAGACATTTCGATGATCCACTTCCACTTAATGAAAAGGAAATATATTCTCTCTTGCTAATGATTTTATTAATAACATTTTCTTTTCTCGAGCTTACTTTACTGTAAGAAGAGATTATACAATACTTAAATGTATACATTTTGTATAAAATATGTAATACACAAATATCATAAAAATATATGTTCATTGAGTGTTTATGTTCTTGATAAAGCTTCTGGCCAGTAGTAGGCTACCAATAGTTAAGTTTTGGGGGAAACCAAAGTTATATGCAGATGTTCAACTGCACGACGGTTTGGCGCCCTTAACCCCTGAGTTGTTCAAGGGTCGGCTGTATGCTCGACAGTATGATTGGAATGGGAATTGTGGAAAATAATAGGACAACAGGCCAACTGCTAAAAACCATAAACTTCCAGTTTCAGGCTAGGTTTCTGGTAGTTACTGCACTTGACTATTCATGATGAGGTTTCAAAATCTGGTTAAAATATGACAATTTAGATAAACATCCAACCTAATTTCTAAATTCAAAGACTCATTTCTGGACAGAGACCCATACAAAAAAAAAACACACAGAACAATCCTACTGAAAGAAAAAATTTACTTAAAAAACATAGCAATGATTACTTTTCTATCCAGGACACTTATTTTACCATTCCTTTTTGCCTCCCCCCAAATACTCAATATAAGAAATAAGAACAGAGAAGTACAAATTCCCTTCATGCTTTCTATAAAATGAAAAATATTGTGATTATCTTAAAAACCAGCAGGAAATTCTCCCAGAGCTTAATGACGATGATGACATTAGCCCTGCTCTGCTGAAAGGATGATCAAAGGTGGTAATGAGAGACAACATAACCTTACATTAGTCAGGTTATAAAAGAAATTCCATCAAAAGATGAAATCTCCAAAGTATAAAATTGAAATGTTACAACTTGCAGATGACTCTGTGTCATCTTTTTCTGCAAAGGTATTAAAATGTCACAACATCATAGAGGAAAGTTTATTATTACTGAGATGTGATAATGTTATATATATATTTATATATATATTCATGTAAGTACATTAAATCACTCTTTTCTTCTATCAAACTAAAAAGACAATATTCCTGAAAGACACAGTTACCTATAATTTGTGACTTTCAATCCACATGAGACCAATTCACCACATTTGTGATTCCCTTGGCACTGTTTTATGATTCTTTTAAGAGCGGAGATGAACTTTCTCCCTGAATTGCATGCAAATTCAATCACATCAACCTGGCACTTTTATTTACAGGAGCAAGAAGTTAAGATGCTTACCCATTTTGGTGTTTCACAAAAGCAGTACTAAGGGTTTCTTGTAGAATGTTTCCATTGATTATAAAATGTTAAATACCCACCATACAATAGAGATAGAGGAATAGAAGAATTCCAACATTGTTGAGACTATTTGGTGTCTTTATTAGACTCATGCTGATTAGACAAAGTCAGAATAAATTCAGATTAAAGATTATATGTTAAAAATGAGTAGACAATTATGATATGTGCTATAAGGGAAACAAATAACATACATTCCCTTGGGAAGTCCACAACCCTAAAACTAAAACTCTCAAACCCAAAAGTTTGCAGATTTGCTTTTTATTTAAAAACTGAGTCCAAGCACGGTGGCTCATGTTTGTAATCCCAGCACTTTGGGAAGCCAAGGAGGGCAAATCACTTGAGGTTAAGAGTTCGAGACCAGTCTGGCTAACATGGTGAAATCCCATCTCTACTAAAATACAAATTTACCAGGGTGTTGTGTTGTGCACCTGTAATCCCAGCTGCTTAGGAGACTGAGGCAGCAGAATCACTTGAACCTGGGAGGCAGAGGTTGCAGTGAGCCGAGATTGCACTATTGCATTCCAGCCTAGGCAAAAAGAGAGAAACTCCATCAAAAAAAAAAAAAAAAAAAAAAAAAAAAAAAAAAAAAAATTGAAACTCTCCTTAGGAAAATATTTTAGAAATGAATTTGCACCTCTCAATTAGTCCTGTACAGTCACAGGATTGACCCATAAAAAAAAAAAAGTGCTCCTTTATTGTTGGACTAGTGTTTAGGGACATTGCTAAAATACGTAAACATTGCTACATCTTCCCAAACTAGAACCACATCAGACCATAAATCAGCAGGATGCTCCTCTCAAAAGCCTGTGGGAACTGAAATCTGTGTCAGAAACTTAAGAAGCCACAACTCTCAGCTCACATTTTCTTTGAAAACAATGGTAGGCAGAGGTGGACTTGACAGTACTATTGAAAGTGTGAGCACACATACAGTTGATTTTAGTAAATTAAATGGATCTGTGATAAAGCTACACTATATTTATAATAAAACCAAAGCAGAGTAGAGATACAAACCAATTTCCCTGGGATTTCATAAGAATGAGCCTTCTGAATACAGGAAATAAGGAGGCATTTCAGGTAAGCCTTGAGAGTTTAGGAGAATGATGACATGAAGGAAAGGACTGGAAAAAAAATATTTCAAAGGATAGAGGCATGTGAAATGGCAAATCCTAGATATAAGGAATATACTGAATTCACTAAGATTCAGGTTTATATTAAACCATGCATCTTGAAAGGTCCTGAATTTCTTGTGAAAGAGTTGGAATTTATTCCACAAGTAATAGAAAACTAGAAAAGTTCTGAAAAGAAGAAAGGTCATTATGAACCCACCTGTGATTTGGGAAGAAAATCCTCATGGCAGATTGGAGAGAGAAATTGAATGGCAAGAAATTAAAAGCAGGAAGTGCAGGTGGAAAGAAATAGAAGTGTAAAGAGAAAAGATAAAAAGGTATACAAAATTTTTTCTGAGGTAGAATCAAGAAGATTTGATGACTAATGAGGTTTCTGGGAGAAAGGGAGAAATATAGGTTTTTGTATCTCCGGTTATTAATTAAAATAATGACCATAGAAACAGAGTAGATTTTTTTTTTATCAGGAATATGAGAGTGCTTAGAGAAAATCCATTTTAATTCAAATATATTGGGTTTAAGAATCACAGGTATAGGCAAATAAGTATGTTAATTAGATGCTTGAAAATTCAGATTGTCAATAAGGAAGGTAGGGTTAAAGTGATTTGGGAGCTCCCTGAATAGTGATGGTAATTGAAGGTAGATATGAACGGGTTGCCCAGAAAGAGAAAGACATAGGAAGCAGATGTGAGTGTAGAATGGTTCATATAGCCCACTTATCTAAAAATATGCTCAATTTATCATAGTCAATGGGTATGACTCAACATTTGAAATCTACAGATAATGTGAGCAAATGGAAGGGAGATGTTCCTGATATTAGATGAAAGTGGGTAACCATGTTATTTTTATGCCTTTCTAAATAATGCAATTTTCTGCATAATAAAAGCTTTCAAGAAGCAAACTATGCAGGTCCCAATGAAATATCTTTAGAAAACAAAAGAGACAGAAAAAAAGCCAATCTGAAGCTATTTTCAAAAATGGTATGCAATGGCTTTACAAATGAATACCTCCCAAGAAAGTTTATGTCCTAGCATTTTATATGTAGAAACACTGCCATCTAAGAACTTAACAACTTAATAAAGCATTTATTTTTTTTAAAAAAAAATAATATATAGCTTGTTCAAATTAAAAGTACGATAGCTAGAGCGCTCATGAAATTTTTATTATAAAATTAGATACAACAAAATGACAGACAGTAAATATATACATAAAAAGTAAACTAGCTGGTGTATATGTTTTATTCTCATTTATGGACTTATTTAAAGTCTATATAAATAAACAAGCATGAAATAAAAAATATCTAATGAAGTGATTATTCAATATAGGTTTTATTCTTACCTTTCTGCATTATACATCTTAACATCATTCCCCTTGAATGGGTATCTGCTATTATCTCTTAAAAATTGTTACATTTTACAATTTAAAAATTCTTTCATTATTAATAAATTTTTAAATAATATTAAAGTATTTAAAAAATTTTTCAGTTCTATTAAAAATTTAAAATCTGTAACAAGAGATTAATTTTATATGTAAATGTATTTTATGTCTTTAGTCCTTTTCCTCCAAAACAAATTTATATTTTGTAATAGGTATAGAAGAAAATATGTTAAATTGTAAGTACTTGCCAATTCCTGCTTCTGACCCTTTCTGTTTCTCTTACCTGCTATCTCACCGGACTTAGAAGTCTGAGAAAGAAGATTTTACCTTTGACTTCTTAGACTCTTCTCCTATCCCACCATGCAAAGGTTCTCCTTGCTTTGTTTCTAAACTGTTTTATAGGATTGGGGAAATTAGGAAACAGAGAGCTCCAGAAGAAGGAAAGGTAGAACCAATAATTCAGAGAAACACATCTTCAGAAGGCAAAAAACTAGTTTTCTTCAGCCTTCATTCTGATTGGAATGTTGTACATCCTGTAAAGGTCATTAAATATTTTGAATATCAAATCCAAGAAGAAACTAGAACAATGCTTCTCAAACTCTCTGTGGTGAAGAGTCAGCTTTTTTCCCAGACTTTGTCACAGACCAATATTCTGTAATACAATACTAATAAAATAATAGAAAAATAAAATTCTAAAAACTACAAAGGCAAAAATCAATCCCATTTTTGTATTAGATTCATCAAGGAAACTCAATTAATTGTCTATAAAAGTTTTTAAATATTTCCTCTCAATTTGTACTTTCTCATTGCTGGTGGTAACCTCTATTTCTAGAATCAGCAGGAGTCTGCACATCACTTTTAGAGTAACCCTGTAACGGAAGATATATTGAAGAGAAAAGAAAAAGAAATCATACATATAAGAAGGCAGCAGAAGAATCAAGAGTCCTTCAGCCTGAATGTGGAAAGGTATTTCTGGTAAAGAAGGAAAAATGAGGCTTGGAGGAAGTTTTGGGGACATCCTTTATGGAAAACAATGTTAAAAATTGTTACTGTAGTTAAAAGCTGAAATTGATGTTCTTTGAGAAATACTAAATAAAGATAGAAAATTCATGACTTATGGTTGTTGATTTCTTTTACTGAATTTCACGTTAGAGGAGACAAATAAGCAAATATGCTTAGTAGAGAAACTACCCAACTCTATCAGGTCCAAAAAGAAGACTGCTTCTTCTGAATCCAGAATGAAGGAGGGTTTCCAGAAAGGAGCACCCTATACTCTCAAACTGGACAAATAAGTAAGTCATAAAAGAGAAAAGAGTAAGGGAAAATGTTCCAGGCTAAATAAATAAATAAATGCCAAGTAAACAACTAGAAAATACGAGGTACTAGAGAGTTACAGAGAGTACTTCATAATCAAGGGAATTTAATGTGGCTGCAAGATCAGGGTGAAAGTATATCATAACACTTATTTTAAAAGCAACCAATTATCCACATACTGCACTTGCATTTTTTAGTTTCATATATCCTGAGTTATAGGCTGAATTAAACGTTCACTATATATCCATCCATCCATCTAACCATCCATCCATCTATCTAACCTTCCATACACCCATCCAATGCCCGCTTGATATTTGGCGTTAAGGAAATAAAATCACTTTAAATATTTATACCTCAAAGCATTTGAATTTGATTTTTCACAATGAGTGGTACAGCTACCAAAGCCAGAAAAAATGAAAAACATCAAATTAAATCCTCAAGAAAAAAATGAGTTTTATATTTTAGTCTATTTTTGGTTTTGTAGAGGGGATGGTGACAGTTTATTTTGTTTTACTTCATTTTATTTTGATTTGCTTTTTTCACACAGTCTTTATTCTGACTGAAATCTTGATGAGCAAATAAATATTCCCATAAAAGATACATAAAATTAGGCTCAGAGAAAGTCTGGAAATCAATTATAGAAGCCACTTTAACCCAGTAAATAAAAAAACCCAGCAAATAATTTGGGTCACCATAGAAAATTAAAGCGTTGTTACCTGAATTTTATTGGTTTCACAGGGCAAAATACATCCCTGAACTGCCTGGTTCCCAGCCACTACAATCTTGTTTTTTCTCATGAAAAACTAATTGTTCACCACAATTCCTTCATCCGCCAAAACCCCATGCTCATGGTCAATCATGTCCTCAGAAGGAATATATAGTCCACAGCTGAGCATTTTAAATAGTGAAATACTGTTAAGGTGAATTAGCTACTCTAATGCTTTCTGAACACAATCATATTAAGAACAGCAATTAATGCACAGTGATTATCTGCTCAGTGCCAATTTCTTTCTTTATATGAACACCACTCTTTGTAAGAACTGTATTTGGTATATATTATCTCCATTTTCCAACTAAGAAACTCAGAGAAAGTAGCTACTTCTTTGAAGCTCGGAAAAGGTAGGCATCGGCTGTGGACTGAATTGTGCCGCCTTCCCTCACCACAAATGTATATGCTAAGCCTTAATGTCCAATGTGGCTGTATTTGATGATATGGTCTTTGCAGAGGTGATAAAGTTTACATAAGGGAATAAGTGTGGGGCTCTAATCCAATACAGTTAGTGCTGTTATAAGACGAGGATGTTCTATCTGCTATGTGAGGATACAGTAAGAAGGTATGTGAGCCAGGAAGAGAAACCTTGGGGGGAATTAAGTTGGTCTTGGACTTCCCAGACTCCAGAACTGTGAGAAAATGCATTTCTGTTCATTAAGCTGCTCAAAATATGGTGTTTTGTTATGGCAGCCTAAGCCAGTGAAGACAGCAACTATCCAGTATCAAATAGCTAGTATTAGAATACTAATTCAAATCGAGGTCTCTTTGATCCTAAATTTTATGCTCATTTAACAACTTACTTGGCCTCCTGAATAGTAAAAACTGAAGCAACTTCATCATGATTTATCTTCTGTGAATTATCCCTTTTATTCTATCTTTACTCTTGACCATTCCCATCCAGAATGTTATTCCAGTTTCCAGAAGCTTATTAAAATAATTTTTAAAAATGTATGGTTGTTTTATTTTTTCTCTTTATGATGCCTTTCTCTGTAATTTTGTTAACATTATATTAACTACAATTTTAAAATTAAACAAGGATGACAAACGTAGCATATATCACGAGCTACCACTAAAGGTGATTCATTCTTATGAGCACACAGCTAGGCAACACATACCAACTTCTCTCACAGTGAATAAGTTCTATCCAATGAAATGTTGGTGAAGATAATATGGTCTACTTCAAGATCTTGCCCATAAATACTTCCTTCATAGGTTTCTCTGTGAAGCTTATTTCTCTAACTAGAATATTCAAAGTCATGCATTAGAAATAGCCCAGCCTCCAGCTTTAGAGCCTGTGACACTAAATAATTATGTGAAAGAGAACTCTTCTGCAGACCTTACTACCAGCATACAACTGTTAAGTAAGCAAGAAACAAACTTAAAGCCACAAAATTCTTGAGATGTACTTGTTCTTGCAGGTTTGCCTATTTATCTGCCCTAACTAATTCAGCAATAATCTTTAGTGCTTAAGAGAACCTTTCTGTGATTCAGTTTTTAAGCTGTAGAATGGAGAACATAATCACTCCTATTTCATAGATGGTTATAAAAACTAAATGAAGTAACAATAACATGAAACCAGTACCTACCTCAAGAAATGGAAGTCATAATAGTAATAATCATTATGGTAGAAACTATTTAAATAACTTTATTCATGCTTTAATTGTCCACATATAGCTATGAATGCTTTTAAGTATTTGGAAAAATTTTCATAGATTGTATTTTTTTTTTTTTTAAGACAGAGTCTCGCTCTGCCACCCAGGCTGGAGTGCAGTGACGACATCTCTGCTCACTGCGAGCTCGGCCTCCCGGGTTCACGCCATTCTCTTGCCTCAGCCTCCCGAGTAGCTGGGACTACAGGCCCCCAACACCACGCCCGGCTAATTTTTTGTACTTTTTGTAGAGAAGGGGTTTCACCGTGTTAGCCAGGATGGTTTCGATCTCCTGACCTTGTGATCCACCCACCTCAGCCTCCCAAAGTGGATTGTATCTTTTTTAATGTGGTCAGTTATCACTTACTGTTATCAATATGCCTGCCTATAACATTTGTTCTATAAAAAATTAGCTGGATTTTACCTACTGTTAAATTAAATAAGACCATTAGCCTCAGGCTATCTCCATACTCGAAGTTCTTATATAACAAATTTTAACCTAATTTAGTACATAAATGAACCAAAACCTAACTTAGAAGTATATTTTTGGTAACAAATAACTGAGTTTCAACCAATCACAGGCAAATGAGCTTCAGCCAATCACAGGCTGCCAACTAATAAGCCCATGCACAAATGAGGCAAATGCCTCATCACACCATACCCCAATAATGCAGACACCTAGCTAGAGTCAGTCAAGTGATCTGCCTACTTTACTTCTATGTTCACCCTATAAAAACTCTCTGTTCACACTGCTGAGTGGAGCTCTCTGAACCTCTTCTGGTTCTGAGTGCTTCCCAATTCATAATTTTTTATTTTACTCAAGTAAAGTCTGTTAAATGAACCTCTTCTGGTTCTGAGTGCTTCCCAATTCATAATTTTTTATTTTATTCAAGTAAAGTCTGTTAAATGAACCTCTCCTGGTTCTGAGTGCTTCCCAATTCATAATTTTTTATTTTATTCAAGTAAAGTCTGTTAAACTTATTGCATCTAAAGTTTTCTTTTAAAACTACTTAAAACTGGCCAGGTGCAGTGGTTCACGCCTGTAATCCCAGCACTTTTGGAGGCCGAGGGAGGCAGGCGGATCATGAGGTCAGGAGACTGAGACCATCCTGGCTAACATGGTGAAACTCTGCCTCTACAAAAAATATTTTAAAAATTAGCCAGGCGTGGTGGTGGGCACCTGTAGTCCCAGTTAGTCGGGGGGCTGAGGCAGGAGAATGGTGTGAACCCGGGAGACGGAGCTTGCAGTGAGCCGAGATCAAGCCACTGCACTCCAGATTGGGTGAAGGAGCAAGACTCCGTCTCAAAAACAAACAAACAAACAAACAAGAAAAAACTACTTAAAACTGAAAAGTCAAAAAAAAAAAATCAAATTTGTTAGACTTGCTAAGAAAATTGTAGTATCATATTGGTTGTGAGCTAAGACCAAAGGGATTTCTATATAGGTAAAACACATAAGCTTCAGAAGTTGAACCTTTTGACATCTCTTTTATCTACTTGATAGTTTATCTCTTAAAACGTTATCTCTATAACTTAAATACTCTCTTGGTTGGTAAGAATAGCAATACAACTCAAATGTTATTAGACCTAAATGAAAACGTAGTGTCTCATATTATCGAGAATACCAGAAGTACGTCTTTCTTCAATAAGGGCTAGATACAAGAATATGGCCGTTTAATTTCCTTTTATCCTTCTCTTCCTTCTGTCCCTTCCCTTTCCCTTTCCTTCCTTCCTTCCTTCCTTCCTTCCTTCCTTCCTTCCTTCCTTCCTTCCTTCCTTCCTCCCTTCCTTCCTTCCTTCCTCTTTCTTTCTTTTCTTTCTTTCTCTTTCTTTCTTCCTTTCTTTCTTTTTCTTTTTCTTTCTTTCTCTTTCTCTTTCTTTCTTTCTTTCTTTCTTTCTTTCTTTCTTTCTTTTTCTTTCTTTTTCTCTTTTTCTTTCTTTCTCTCTTTCTCTTTCTTTCCTTCCTTTCTTTTCTCTCTTATTTCTTTCATTCTATTTCTTTTTCTTGCTCTCTTTCTTTCCTTTATTTCTTTCTATTTCTTTTTCTTTCTTTCTATTTCTTATTCTTTCTTTTTCTTTCTTCTCTTTCTTTCTTTCCTTCCTTCCTTCCTTCTTCCCTTCTCTTCCCTTTCCTTCCTTCTCTTTTTTCCTTTCACATCCCCTCCCCACTCCCCTCCATTCCTCTCCTCTCCCCTCCCCTCCCCTCCCAACCCTCCCTCCTTCCCTCCCTCCCTCCCTCCCACCCTTCCTTCCTTCCTTCCTTCTTTCCTTCTTCCTCTCTCTTCCTCTCTTCTTTCTTTCTCTCTCTCCTTCTTTCTCACCCATCATTTTTTCCTCATTCCTCAGCTCTGATGTCTTCTTTTAGCTTCATTTTGAAGTAGGCTTTCTCCACCTATTGGCAAAAGTAGTCTCTAACATCTTAGATAACAAAACTAGAAAAAACAAAGTGTTCTTATTTCCTAGCAGTTATTGTAACAGTTTTGAGATGGACACTTATTGTAACATTTTTGAAGGGGACAGTTTTGAAGTGGCCTAGTTTGGTTGATATACCCATCCTTGAACTAATTTTTATGGTACTCAGATAGCCCTGTGCCATGTGCTTTACCCTGAACATAGAGGGAGAGTCAAGCTCCCTTGAGGTACATGGATTAAGATGGTGGAATGGTGGATCCAAAAAGTTATGCACTGGTTGGTCAGTGAATCCACTATGTTCCACAACTGTATTGAGTATGATACACGAACATTTCCTGCACAATTTCAAAATTCTAGTTTCATTATAACACTGTTCCAACTACAATTAAAGATACAATCACTCTATGCAAAAAGGAAAATAACCCAAGGTTTTACCCAGTTACTGCCTGTAGCTCTGAGACCAACTTCTATATGTTGACTCCTATTCTACACAGTAACATTCACATGAAGATTTACATAGTCTGGAAATTCTAGGGATCTCAAACATCAGCCTTGAAAAACACATGGTTAGACTTTTTATCCAAAATAGTACATAAAAGTGCCAACATTGCAGCCTTGGGAGGAAAGTTCTCATTGATAGTCAATCTATCTCTATTCAGTACATTTCATATTTTAGGAACGTTACTTAAAAGACAGAGCTCATTTCCCTTTATAATATTGGTCAGTTTTCATCTATTTGCATATGCAATAAACCTAATGTCCTAGGGGTGCAACTGGCTGCATGGGTTATGGAATTCAGTGAATGATCTCCAGACAAGTCATAATATTTTCCATCAATCTGCTCTGCTTTCCTCTGTGTTGGCACTTTTCTGGGCTAAATTTTCCTATGAGATGACAATGATGATCACCAGGAGCTCAAGGCATAAGTTTTCACACCGGAAACAATCCCAGGAACAAAAGGGATATTACTTTTTGATAGTGCTATACAATCCTTGAGTAGGATTTCAATCAACTTTGCTAAGTCATTAGTGTATCATGAAGGTACCATGATTGCATAGGCCTTGCACAAGATTTTCTCATTCCTAGATCTAGAAAGCAGGATCAACCCCACATTAACCTGATTGACCAAGAATGAGCAAGGGGTAATTTCCCCAAAAAGATGCTTGACACAGAAGCATATGTCAAGTGCATCTGGATTTTGAAAAGTTGAAGCTGCTAGAGAGGAGACTTACTAATAAGTGAGGTTCTTGGTACTATGTATGAAAATTTCCAATTTTTTTAATGTTCATTTGAGCTTCAAGCATCAATGCTGAGTACCATAAATTGACTTTGGTCTATGTTTTCCAACTTTTATCAATCTTTCCCTCTCCTCTTCTACAATATTCAATTTAGTTCTACATTCATATGTGGAAGATCTGTTCTTTGCTCTTAAATATATATGACATACACTTCAGTTACTAATATTCTAATAGACAAGATAGCAATGCAAAATAACTAGTTCTGCCCTAAGAGAGAAGCGAATAAGTCCTACAGTAGAACTTAACTATATTGATTTATTGGATTAAAATTGTAAGAATACTTCTATCTAAATTATAAATATTTTTTCTGTTAGTCAAATTTCATTTCTGAGTATATAATAATGTTCTTCAACATTACAGAAAATATCCTTTCACCCAAATTTTCCCTAGTCCCTTAAACCAAACGTTGTGAAACAAAATGCTAATCTCATGCCAACTGTAAAATTTAGATATATATGATATTATTAAATGAGATACCTGGAGACATTTTCCACCACTCCTATTGCTGTATACTATATATATTTTTTTTCTTATGGTATATAATGGAAACAAAATGTGAAAAACTCCTAGAAGGTAAGAACTAGAAAATATAGCTTATAAGAGTATGTAGCATCTTTAAGTTTACAGACAATATAATGCTAACACTTTGCTTCATGCATGGGAGAGATAGCAATTAACAGTAAAGAGTTCAAAGTTTAAAAAGAGTGCAGAGTAATCATTTAATAATCAAATATCAGAAAGTTTTCCATCATGAATAAATTTTGACATAGACTTCCCAATTTTGTAATTTTGGCACAAATTCTCTCAGAATACATCGGGGGAACTAATTTCATAAGATTAATGATTTCTACAGGGAAAATCGGTTATTGATTTCTTCATCTTATTGTTAATGACAAAGACTATAAGGCAATATATCAGTAACTCAAAATGATGAAACAAGATGTCAGGTTTCACGGTATCCTAAGACAGTCACTGTAATCTATAGACATAGTTTCAGAATTACAATTTACCAGTAAGAGTTGTATCTGAGAAACAGGTTTAATCTGATAATGTTTCAGCTATTTATGGCTGCTATGTAACTATCAGATGATCTATATATACGTAGAAATGGACTCTGAGACAGAGACCATTCTTCAGGAAAAATCTAAGGCAACCTCATTTCTTTAATTAGTCTACTTGAAATGAAACATACAATTTTAAACATTTATTTAATAAATTTTGGCATGTAATTTGAGAAAGGAGAAATAAGAAAAATAAATGGAAAAAAATGAATTTCATAACTTCTGTTTCCTTATAGTTTCTGAATTGAGGGACCCTTAGCCAGGTGGTGGGATGGAGAAATCAGAGCTAGAACCTTGGACATACGATAATGCATTACCACTTTTATTAGCACCATGTATTTTCAAAGGATACCCATTAGAAGTTGCATCCACCAACCAGAAAAACAGCACTTCAGTTCTTAACATTTCTCCCTCAAATGTCTCAAAGGAAAAAAAAAAAAAAAAAAAAAAAAACAGGAGAAAGAGGGAAGGTGGAAGAAGAGAAGAAGAGTCGGCAGGAATGTGGGATAAAAAAGAATTCTCCACTGCACTCCAGTGTGGAAGACAGGATGAGACTCTGTCTCAAAAATAAATAAATAAAAATAAAACAAATAAACAAATAAATAAATAAATAAAACAAGAAAAATTTTTAAAAATTTCCAAAATAGAAGAGGTACTTTTAAATTCAAAAAAAAAGGTTACAATAAACTTTTTATTTTATTCACTGCTTGTATCTTTCCAATAATTAATACTAGAAAACAAATTTTAAAAAGTGATGTTAGAACTTTGACAGTGAAGAAAGATCTACAGTTCTTTACTTTCATGAGCTTTAACAGATAGGGGAAATAATACAATTCTCTTCAGTACATTAAAATAAGTGCATGCTGTTGAATTTACATAGCGATTTTGAGAGATCATGGAAAAGATAGTGATTATAATGCTCCATCATTAATAAGCTATAACAACTGCCGTAAATTCTGGAGATTGTAGGTGACAACACTTGGTTGGAAAACTGTCAAATATTCAAAAATTATATTTCCATGATACCACCTCAATAAGGCTGGCTCGGGGGGTGGTGGGTAACCATTAAGCCAGTTACATATAATTATATTTCTCCCTGGCTTCAGGGTTAAGATTATGAGGATAAGGATGAGGCACACAAATATGTGACAACATCTGAAGAATGCAAGGCTTCCCACCTAAACCTCTCTTCCTTTCACTGACTGTAAAGTCCCTTTTGTGATGTAATATAACATATTCACACATTCTGGGCCTTTGACATAACATCTTTGGGGAGTCACTTCATTCTACCTACTGCAATCCCATTTTTTTTTTTTTTTTTTTTTTTTTTTTTGAGACGGAGTCTCGCTCTGTCACCCAGGCTGGAGTGCAGTGGCCGGATCTCAGCTCACTGCAAGCTCCGCCTCCCGGGTTTACGCCATTCTCCTGGCTCAGCCTCCCGAGCAGCTGGGACTACAGGCGCCCGCCACCACGCCCGGCTAGTTTTTTTGTATTTTTTAGTAGAGACGAGGTTTCACCGGGTTAGCCGGGATGGTCTCGATCTCCTGACCTCGTGATCCGCCCGCCTCGGCCTCCCAAAGTGCTGGGATTACAGGCTTGAGCCACCGCGCCCGGCTGCAATCCCATTTTTAAAATGCTTAGTCTCCAAGAAAAAAGTCACACTTTAAATTAGTATGTCCAAACTGATCACTGCCAAAAAATCCTTCATACCCAGAGTCTATCATTTGAAATTTTGTGTCTACTCTACAAGTTGTATTTGTCAGGTGTCAAGGTAGTCCTTTTATTTTATTTACCAAGGTACTTTATTATTAACAATTAAACCTTCTGATTATCAAGAAGTAGACAATGCTGTTAAAATGAGTTTTCACAGAGAAATATAATACTTACTTTCACTTATTTTTCTCTATGTAAAGTGGCACAGTGTCTTTTTGGAACACATGGATATTTTGGATTCATGCAGAAATGTTTCTGAGCAACTCTAAAATGTATTAGTTTACTCAATTATGAATTTGAATTACAAAAATATCCTGATGTTAAAGGAATGGATCATTTAGCTCCCATGTATCTCCTTTCATTAGAGAGGAAAATCATTCCTAGTGACCCTCCTGCTCACTTCCACTCAGCTCCCATTGGCTGGGTCACATATTCAGCCCATATAGTGGGAAACCAGTGCTGTCCACAAGGAAGAGGGAAGGAAGTGACTGCTGGGTAGCAAGCAACACCACCACACTTGCATTGACAGTTTCATAAAAATAAAATCCTTTATTAGCCCTGTAATAAAATTCACTTTATTTTGTATGTTTGGCTGTAAGATCTTTTGAGCCCCAGCATGCCCTCTTCCCCTCTCCCAAGACAAGTTGCGAAGAAATCACAGGCACTGCCTTTGGTGCAGAGTAAAGTTCAAAGCATGCATACCAGTGCCTGCATGGGACCCTCACTCCAGTACCATCCCCTACCCATCACAGAAACCCCAAGCCAATGTTCCTTCCTTGCTCTCTTAAGCCACTTCTGACATGCTTGGTAGGCCTGCTTTGTTCTCCCCATGATAGCCTCATTATGTATCATATTTATACCGTATGTGTCTGTGCGTGTGTGTGTGTGGTCGGTCTTGACAACTAAACCAAATTTTGGGTGTCAGTTCATCCTTTTTCTGCAGGATGGCTTAAACAAGTACTTTACTTTTATAAAGTGTTTTAGAATGCATTATCTCCTTTGATCTTTACAATAATCCTTTCAGGTGGTTTTCATTATCTAAATGGTCACAGATCAGTAAACTGGGATTCTGGAAGACAAGGAGCTTTACTAAAGACAGATTATAAATGGTAAACTGAAGGCTCAAAAACCTCAATCCAGTGTCATTGCTTCTGTACTACAGTACCTCTGATACATACTCCAAGTGTGTTTTGATAAAGTGTCTTTATTTTAAGCAGTTTAAAGTTAATGGCATATTATATAGGGCTTGCTAAAATTTCTGCACTAACAGTGAAACAGAAAGATTTATATGCCAAATAATTGTCTAATAAAGATTATAGGGGAAATATTGGCACTTGAATCAAAAAAAGGAATTGTTTCAAGACCACAGGAAGTTCCAATGAATGGAACCAAAAGTTAATCTGCACAGGTTAGGATTCTATATATATTATATATATATTATAACTATATATTACATAACTACATAATATCTTATCTGTATTATGACTATGTATTACATATATTTAATTGGTAGGGATTTTTTTATTATACTCTAAGTTTTGGGATACATGTGCAGAACATGCAAGTTTGTTACATAGATATATACGTGCCATGGTGGTTTGCTGCATCCATCAACTCGTCAGCTACATTAGATATTTCTCCTAATGCTATCCCTCCCCTACCCCCACACCCACCGAAAGACACCGGAGTGTGATGTTCCCCTCCCTGTCTCCATGTGTTCTCATTGTTCAACTCCCACTTATGAGTGAGAACATGCAGTGTTTGGTTTTCTGTTCCTGTGTTAGTTTGCTGAGAATGATGGTTTCCAGCTTCATCCATGTCCCTGCAAAGGACATGAACTCATTCTTTTTTTTTTTTTTTTTTTGGTTGTATAGTATTCCATGGTGTATATGTCTCACATTTTCCTTATCCAGTTTATCATTGATGGGCATTATAGCTACATATACGGTTATGTATAATTGTGTGTGTGTGTGTGTGTGTGTGTGTGGGTGTGTGTGTTCTGAAGCTTTCGAGAATTTTCTATGGCTCAATCACTGTGCTAAATGTTTTTCCTACTTCATCCCATTTGAGCCTTACAGCAGCCCTGGGAGGTAGATATCTTTCCTATTTCACAGATGAGAAACCAGAGAGGCTTAGAGAGTTCACGTAATTTGTTCAAGTTTATAAACCTGGTACGTAGTAGATCTGGGATTTGAACACAAATTACCTGAGTCTAAATAAAGTCTGTGATCTTAACAAGCATTCAATTCTATCTCCCTGATGGTTATTCTTCTATATATTATCATGTTTTTGGAGGCTAATAATCAACATATTTAAAAATATTTTAATTTTATTAATGAAAAAATATTTAAACATTTTATTTAACTCAGACCTACCAATTATTTTTAGTAATGATTACCAAATATTATTTTCCATGTTTTAGGAGATAGCCTGGATCTCTATTTCTTATTACATTCTTAGATGGTATTGTTAAGAAAATGAAAATACTTTCATAACTGACTTTCTATGTTCATTAATCATTTTAATATTTCCTTGCATTTATTTTTACAATACTAAAGTGTTTTCACATTCCCATTTGCTCCTCATAAACAACCCATCAAGGTAGGAAGAGAAAGCATTATTATTTCTATTTTATAGCCACAGCTACTGCAGAGAAAGTTTGTGCATAATGCTTCGGAGTCTGGTACCTGTTTTTGACTTCAGAATAAACCAGAACGTTGAAAATACAATAGCTCCTGGAAGCATAATTTTAATTTTTTTAAGACTTTTAACATATCATTGTGTGGTGTATCACAGTAAATAGTTTATAAATTATGTTCCTAGTTGAAAAGTTGTAAGGAGTCGTTTTAATTTTGTTTAAAGTTTATACATACTCTGTATATAGTATCTTTTGGGGGTGTATTTTCTACAAAATACAATATCAAATGGGTGAGAGACATAAAATAAGTTTTCAAAATATTATTTTAAATTTGCTTCAATTACCTTACAATTAACTAGCACATTTAAAATTATGACCCTAAAGAATAAACTTCATTTATTTGTTTATCGAGCCAACTTTTACAGTGCACTGACCAAGAGGGCCTTAACCTTGCCCTTAGCTTAACTAAACTTTAGACAGGCTTCTTCCGGACGTTAGGCCCCTGAATGCCACCCACCCCAACCCCTCGCTTCTTTTTTTAAATAGATTATTTACTTTAGAAAACTTGTCATTGTAAATTTTTTATTTGCCCATTTGAGATGTAAATCTTTTAGAAAGCCTCTTGTCAATTTTAAAACCAAACAATGTCTTTCTTAAGGGCCTGAGAGCCATCCCTTTGAAATACAATAAAGGAAGACGGTGTCTCTGTGTCTCATTTCTGTGTGGAGCAGGGGTAAAATCAGAGCTTAACTTAAGCAGCCACCTTGCTCCAAGCTGCAAAACTACCTTCTGTTATGAAGATAGGAGAAAGTTTACCTTTTCCTTTGAGTAAAGACAATTAGCCATCATGGCCTATCATGACCCCCACGCCAACTCTGAAGAACTCTCTAGCCCTTTGTTTCAGCAAAATGGAGCTTAGACTGAGTTCTGCCCTCTCCATAGCTTTGAATAAAGTTTGAATAAAATTTGAATAGTTCTGCCCTCTCTATAGCTTTGAATAAAGTTTGCCTTACCTGTTTAACTTTGTCTCATGGAGGTTTTGCTTTGGTTGCCATCCCCACACCACCATATTAGAGTTTAGAGTCTTGTGTGTGTGTTTGGGGTTCCTGTGGGGGAGCTTGCAGATAATTAAACAGTGCATTACAATCAGTCACGGTGGTGTTCTTATAAGGAAACACAGGGTAATAAATAATTTTAAAACAACAAACAATCAAAGGTAGTTATGCAAGCCAGTCATGGAATACTTTCTAGAAAAAACTTTGAGATAAATCTTAAAGATAGGCTGCTAGTAAATTTCAGAGTTCCTATAAGCAAGGGTTTTTTTTTTTTTTTTTTACAAGTGAAAGTTTTCCATTCAAATCAGCACCATTCCAGCTGCATGTCACTGTGCAATTCTCAGAGCATGCAAATATTAATAAGACATGAAACCTGGCCTCAACAGCTCAGTCTGCATTACTAATCAAAATCTAATGAGCATTTTAAAACAGGCAAGGTTACAAAATAGTGTAATTTGTCTTTGGATGCACTTTGTACTATCTCCATACACTTCTTTTAGGCACCCAAAACAGAATAAAGCCCCGGCCCTACCCTGGCCTCCAGCTACTCACACTCATACTAGACTGCTCTACCTGGCTGCCTTCCCGAAGTTTTTCCTACTAGTTAATTATAATGTCCACAATGTATATGTAATTGCCTTAGAGACCTTATCCCTACCCTCCATGTGAATGTTAACAAACACAGTGAACAAATTGGTTCTAATGTACTAATAGTTGGTAAATTCAAGCTCTTCTTGTTGGCATATATAATGGAATGTTTGGTGAAAGAAACTTATAAATTTTCTGTGCCAACCACCTTCTGAATCTTGAAACACTTGAGACAGATAGGCTGCAATTAGAATCCTGCCTCTAACCACTTATCTCCTGGGTAACTTGGACAAATGATGACTTTGTCTTCGTTAACTTCATTCCTCTGAGCTACAAAATAAAAATAACTGTTCCTACTATAGCATTTTGGAAAATTAGCTACACTTAACCAATAATGACTGCTTTATATATATTGGTTATAAGTAACTCCTTTCTATTTAATTAATCATTCAATAAATATTTGTTGGTGGCTAATGTGTGCCAAGGGTTATTTGGGAACAGGTGACAAAAGCAATGAGCGATATAAAATACCTTGCCCCAATAGATCATCAAACTTGTATTCGAAGATATTCTGTGATGGGAAACCTACTATTCAATCAGTTGTGATTGTGAGAAATATGGCCTCGCCTTAAGTCAAAATCAGTTTCTCCACATTCTTTATGCATTAATACTGTTTCCACAGAACTAGAGCCTCTATGGAGTAAGCTTTTCAGCTTATGTTGGCTTTTCACCTTACAGGCTTTTAAACATAAGAAAGCAGTCTGCATGAAGCTTGGTTACTCAAAGGTCTGCAATTCGTTTTGACCCTGGATTGGCCACTATCTCCAAATATACCCTGTTTGTTTCTTTTCCTCTGTCTCCTTGAAAGAATGGTGTACAGAACTAGTCATATTTTACTCTTTTGAGAAAATATGTCTCTTTTTAATAAAGTTGAGGCTCGAAGTAGATTTACCAGCATCCACATGACGATAACAATTCATATTGAGCTTCAGGTCATCTGAAAGCCCACGTGTATAAGCCTCGTAGCTTTTATTTTATATCTGGGAAGTTCCTTTTTAAAATAAAGTTCAACATGGTTTATTTTTTAACATTTACTTAATCAAAGCAACATATTGACATCAATTTGCATTTAGTGTTTACCATGAAATGTTTTTCTATCCCTTTCGGTTTTGTGTGATTTGCAAAATTCTGTGTCCCTTCTTCCACATAATTCATTACTGTTTAAAATGTAGACTATTTGCTATAAAATTTGGGAGACAAACTCACTGTTTCTGTGCTAAAAGTCCCCCTCCAGTGTGAAATCAAACCATCCATCCTTACTGTTTGAACACTATCCACCAGTTATAAATCCATCTGATAAAACTATTTTTTCTAGACCTGTATTACCATGGTGAAAATCAGAATTACAACTTTCTTTTTTCTTTTTTGGCATTTCTCTTAGTCTTTATAATTCTTAAAAGCTACTCTAATATTTCTTCTACACATTAGCTCATAGAACAGGGTCCAATCATGGAGCAAGAGAAATTTTAAAACTCACCTTTAGAATCCAATCATTTATTCTTTTGAGATGTATTTGCTTTTCTCTTTCATTCCAGACATTATTTGCTTTGTCTGAGTGGACAGTCATAAAAGAAATTTGAGTTGTTCTGATCTCTTCAGGTCCTTCTCTTTAATATTTATACCTCTAACTGCAAGTAGTGAGGCTGTTTCCTCCTTGCCCTCTTTCTTTCCTTCCTTCTCCCTTCCCTCTCTCTCTTCTTCCCTCCTTCCTTTCCTCTTTACCGTCTTACCTTCTTTCCTTTCCCTCCCTCTATCCATCTCTCTCATTTTTCTCCATCTCACCCTCTTTGTGGCAGGGCCTTCCTCTCTTCCCCTTCTCCTCCTTCATCCTCATCTATACTGTCTCCAGAAATAAATGCAAACAATGTTTGGTTATTAAGATGCAGTATAAAGTGCAAAGAACACAAGTATTTGACCAGGCAAATGATTTTCTATGACTTGGGCATTTGTTTAATCTCCCTAAATCCACCTCATGAATTTTTTTCAATATTAAATGAATAGGTATAAAAGCCTTAGCACATCTTAACAGCATAGTAGTTATTAAGTAAATGTTAGTGTAGTATGAGTTTAAGTTTATACCCTACAGTTCAGATGGGTAAATGTGTAAATTTATTATTATTATTATTATTATTATTATTATTATTATTATTATTTTGAGATGGAGTCTCACTCTGTCACCAGGCTAGGGTGCAATGGTGCAATCTTCGGCGCACTGCAACCTCTGCCTCCAGGGGTCAAGTGATTCTCCTGTCTTAGCTACCCGAGCAGCTGGGATTACAGGTGCATGCCACCACACCTGGCTAATTTTTTTGTATTTTTAGTAGAGATGGGGTTTCACTGTGTTCCCTAGGCTGGTCTCCTGGTCTTGAACTCCTGAGCTCAAGCAGTCCACCCACTTCGGCCTCCCAAAATGCTAGGATTACAGGCAGGAGCCACCGCGCCCAGCCTGTAAGTTGTGTTTTTATCAGAAATGTATCTAATCTCTAATACAGATCCCCAATTCCCACTCAGTAATGGGAAGAATGAGGCAGTGTGATGGGACCTTCAATAAGCCACTAAAAGTAACTTAGTCTATCCCAGTTTTCAAACGGGCTAACAAAGCTTTAAGTCTTCTTGTTGTTTTGTTTGTAAAATACACAATAAATTTAAAAAATCAAATGTAATACCATACTTTTTTTTTCTGCTCTCCAATGGAACTCTCTTTTCTCTTCTTATTTCAGTGATGATCTCAGGCAACATTCTCATAAATCACCTTTCTTCTGGCTCCATTTGCAATGCACAGCACTTTCTCCTTCATCTCTTTGTCTTTCCTTATATTAAATATCATGTCATCTACCCTATGACTTACAATAAAATTCTGATTTGAGTCCCCTAGGCAAGGCTCTTGAACTGGTAAAGGAAGTATCTGGAGCAGAATGGCTGTGGGCAAATAAGTAAAAAATCACCTTTTACTCAAGTGAAATAAATGAGTGAAGGTTAGTATATTTTTTAAATTTCTTAACACTAACAGTGAAAAGAAATATAAAATCACTTTGTACAAATTATATGATTTGAAATTCAAAAATAACAACTTTGAAATTTTAATTAAAATTGTTAAAATTTAAGGTCATTAGGATGACCAACAAATAATTTGTTGTAAACAAATTACTTATATGCCTTGTTTTCATGGAAATAAAAGAGTTTACTAGAATTTCCATGTGTATTTGCTCCAGTAATTGTTTCCTATTTAAAAATTATGGCTGGATTTAAGCCATGTGACATGGTGAACTTTTAGTAATTTTCAGTATATTTTACTAATAACTACTTTCTTCATTGCAACATTAATATAGTTGGGGGGGTATGTTACAAAGGTATTTTAAAGGGTGTCAAAGACATTTGTGTCTAAATATATTTCAAAACTATAATGGAAGCTGTACTAGATTTTATAAAATTTAAGTATTTCAGTCTTCAAGAATAGAGCTATTATCAATAGCACATTTCTTACTGTGTTTGTTTTCTTTGGTAAATATATATGCTATTTAAAACACAAAATCTAATTATTTTCATACAGCTATTTTATTTTATTTTATTTTATTTTATTTTATTTTATTTTATTTATTTTGAGTCAGAGTCTTGCTCTGTCACCCAGGTTGGAGTGCAGTGGCATGATCTTGGCTCACTGCAACCTCCACGTCCTGTGTTCAAGGGATTTTCCTGCCTTAGCCTCCCGAGTAGCTGGAATTATACCTCGGCCTCCCAAAGTACTAGGATTACAGGCCTGAGCCACTGCGCCCAGTTAGCAAATTTATTTTTAAGGAAGAAATTATATTCAATGGAAAGAATAATTTTGAGATTATATTTCAGTCATGGATATGCTGTGAGCTTTACAGTCAAATGGAGTCTCTTTATTCTTTTTCTAGTGTGTTTTGAATTGGATAAATTGGTGTAACAATAATGTGTAATTTATTTAGCATTAATATATTTATAAACATCAACAAATTGGTTTCTTCAAAGAATTTCATAATCTCTTCAATGATTTCAGAGGCTTTCATATTTTGGTTTCTGTTTATGCATTAATGTTGCTTAAATTTTTAGTACAGACCAAAGAAATGTAAAAAGTATATATTTTTAAAATATATCTTTTTTTGCACCATAGAATCTAGATCTTTATTCACACAATGACAATTTCTTGAAAAAAAAATCATTAAAGTAATATCCTTTAATAAGTGTTCTGTGACATGAAGGCATCACTTTGACTTTTCCATTGCCATTTTGATAATGGTTTCAAATTTAGTATACTTCAACATTTATTTAAGCTGAAAATTTAAAAAAATATATTGGAATCAATAAAGCTTTTTACTTCATTACCACCAAATTCAGAGAATGCACAGAACAAGAAATGTACAATCCTTTGAACTATTTTGAAGATCTTCTATCCTCTTTTCTAATGATATGGCAGCATTGTTGTATCTCTGAAATCTCAAATTACTTTTTCTGTGTAAATGTAAGTTGGTTTTATTTTTCTTTAAGTACTCTACTAAGAAGGTCTATGATCCTTCTAAGATTATGGCTCTTACTGAATAAAGTGCCCCAAAATACTTGTTTTGATAGACTTCCTGCAATAGAAGAAAATCCCGTGATATATCATAGAACTTCCTGGATTATCCTCTGAACACTAGTCATTGCTTTAGTGAAAAATAAATAGTGTATATAATTTGTTCTAAAGTCCTTGCCAACATCCTTCTTGCTCTAACTTACTCTCTGTTTAGAAAGCTTCAATAGTTTATCAGATTTCTATTTTGAATACTTACCATTATTTTTGCTCTCCTCATGTTTGCCAAGACAATTTAATAAATGGTGCCTATTTTTTCATGCAATATCCACCTTATCAGTCTTTGGGTGAATATTTTCTATCTACACCTAATTTGTAGTATAAAAATATATAAAATACTTGGTTTGTAATGAAGTAATCAGAATCTATTATATTTTTAAGAATTTGGAAGAACTCATTAATGCTTTTGAAGTCTTTTCTGTCATTTGGCAATTTAAATTTTTTCCATTGTTTAATATTCAGATAACATTGTCAGGTATCCAGATCTTCAGAAAATACATTTGGTTAATGGATTTTTCATGTATATTTTCTCTTGGTTTTTCTTCAGTTTTATCATTTATGGCTGACATGAAGGTAGAAGCTAAATTCATATCCTTCTCCATCAATGACATATTAGTGCTACATTATACTGAATATAATGGCTCAGAAATCTTGTCCTTTTTATAGCATTCCATCTATTTTCTTCAAAAATGTATTCAAATGATTCAAAAGATTTTCTTTCATTTACTTTTCTGATGGCTTTCCATTTTGTTCTCTAAAACTTATCTTCTTATCCTGACATGTGGAGAAAATAATATATAATAGCTTAGAAACCATTTTACAATGTGTAAGAATTTAAAAGAATAGTGCATGATAAACTCATAAATTTCAACAATAGGCAATTTTTACACTGACAAAATTTCACAACAATAAAAGAAAAATTGCTCCAAAACAACCGGGCAAGACAATTAGCTGATAATTTATAACTATAATTATGATCATTTATACCTATGCAATGTTCATTTTGTGATTATTGATAATCAGTGATTATTAATTATTAAATAGTGATTTATATGACTAAGTTACTTGTCCACTTACATTGTAAACTCTGCAATATTTTAGTCCTATACATAAATGGCATGTTATGTAAAGAACAATATTATATATCGATTTTTCTGGCTCATTTACTACATAATTTTTTTTCTTTTAATTTCAAGGAAATAAAAAGATGACATTCTTGTGCAGTAACACAGCTTTATTTTGAATTTTGTTAGATTAACAAGTTTTGCTATCAAACGCATTCCTCCTGCATCAGTCAACACAGAATGGTATATTAATATATAAATTCTGCAAGAATAAGACATTTTACTTCTATATTATGACAAGAAAACTTCTTGTCATAAATCACTTTTACTAGAATAAGACCTTTTAATGTCATGTGCAAGGAATTTTCATAATAAACCTATGCATTGCCCAAACATAAGAGTGAACAAAGTTAAAATGTAACACTAACTTCAATTGCATAGACTTTCCATTTTTATAGCTTAAAACAATGGGATATTGGCAATTTCATGGTTTCTAATACAGAACAATCTTAAAGGCATAAAGTCAGTGACATGAGTAGTATTCCTTGATACCCGTGGGCTAGGCACAACCTGAACCAACACATATGACAGGTCTGGTTTGGAGATAAAACAACTTTTATCAATTTCAACAATCCCTGAATTTCAACATGATAACATATAGTAAACTTGAGATACTTGAAATTAAAAGTCTGAATGATGTCTTTTTCTTTCTCATTTAATTCTTGTTCTAAAAATCTTATACTCCCTGAGGCATTAGATGCCTCTGTCTGAACAAAAGGAAGGTTAGTCACAAGGAAGCATAAAACATAAGAACACATTCATATATTTCAAAACATCTCTCATTATTTTATTACACTTCTCTTTCTTTAGATTTTCTTTAAAGTTTTGACTCCCTGGCTTGATGTTTACAACTCGATGCCATTTTTATATTTATAGTTCATTATTTCAATTTTAGCCCATGTCTTTGCAAATATTTGATCTGAAATTTGCATTCTTGAAATCTGTATTAGTCCATTTTCATGCTGCTGATAAAGACTTACCTGAGACCAGGCAATTTACAGAAGAAAGAAGTTTAATTGGACTCACGATTTCACGTGGCTGGGGAGGTGCCAGAATCATGGTGGAAGGCAAGAAAGAGCAAGTCACATCTTACATGCACGGCAGCAGGCAAAAAGAGAGCTTGTGCAGGGGAACTCTTCTTTTTAAAACCATTGATTCTCATGAGACTTATTGACTACCACAGGAAGAGCACAGGAAAGACTTGCCCATATGATTTAATTACTTCCCAGGAGGTCCCTCCCACAAAGCATGGAAATTCAAGATAAGACTTGGGTGAGGACACAGCCAAACCATATCATTCTGCCCCTGCCCCCTTCCAAATCTCATGTCCTCACATTTCAAAACTAGTCATTTCTTCCCAACAGTCTCCCAAAATCCTAACTCATTTTAGTGTTAACTCAAAAGTCTACCATTCAAAGTTTCATCCAAGGCAAGGCAAGTCCCTTCTGCCTATGAGCAGGTTAGTTACTTCCTAGATACAATGGGGGTACAGGACTTGGGTAAATACAACCATTCCAAATGAGAGAAATTGGCCAAAACAAAGGTGCTACAGGCCCCATGCAAGTCCGAAATCCAGCAGGGCAATCAAATCTTAAAGCTCCAAAATAATCTCCTTTGACTCCATGTCTCACATCCATATTACTCTGATGCAAGAGGTGGGTTCTCATGGTCATGGGCAGCTCCACCCCTGTGGCTTTGAAGGGTACAGCCTCCCTCCTGGCTGCTTACCTGGGATGGTGTTGAATGCCTGTGGCTTTTCCAGGCACACAGTACAAGCTGTCAGTGGATCTACCATTCTGGGGTCTAGAAGATGGTAGCCCTCTTCTCACAGCTCCACTAGGCCATTCCCTAGTAGGGACTCTGTGTGGGGGGCTCCAACCCCACATTTCTCTTCTGCACTGTCCTAGCAGAGATTCTGCATAAGAGCCTTACCCCTGCAGCAAGCTTCTGCCTGGAGCGTCAGGCATTTCCATACATCCTCTGAAATCTAGGCAGAGGTTTCCAAACTGCAATTCTTGACTTCTATGCACTGGCAGACTCAACAGCACATGGAAACTGCCAAAGTTTGAGGCTTGGACCTTCTGAAGCAACAACCTGAGCTGTATGTTGACCCCTTTCAGCCACAGCGAGAGCAGCTAGGATGCGGGGCACCAAGTCCCTAAGCTGCACACAACACAGGGACCCTGGGCCTGACCCAAAAAAACACTTTTTCCTCCTAGGTCTTGGGGCCTGTGACAGGAGGGGCTACTGTGAAGACCTCTGAAGTGCCCTGGAGACATTTTCCCCATTGTCTTGGAAATTAACATTCGGTTCCTTGTTGCTTATGCAAATTTCTGCAGCAGGCTTGAATTTCTCCTCAGAAAATGGGATTTTCTTTTCTATCACATTGTCAGGCTACAAATTTTCCAAACTTTTATGTTCTGTTTCCCTTATAAAACTGAATGACATGAACAGTACCCAAGACACCTCTTGAATGTTTTGCTGCTTAGAAATTTTTTTTCCGACAGGTATCCTAAATCATGTCTCTCAAGTTCAAAGTTCCACAAATCTCTAGGACAGGGACAAAATGCCAACAGTCTCTTTGCTAAAACATAGCAAGAGTCATCTTTGCTCCAATTCCCAACGGGTTTCTCATCTCCATCTGAGACCACCTCAGCCTGGACTTTATTGTCCATATCACTATCAGCATTTTGGACAAAGCCATTCAACAAGTCCTTAGGAAGTTCCAAACATTCCCACATTGTCCTGCCTTATCTGAGTCCTCCAAACTGTTCCAACCTCTGCCCATTACCCAGTTCCAAAGTTGCTTTCACATTTTCAGCAGTGCCCCATAGTGGTACCAATTTACTATATTAGTCCATTTTCACATTATTGAGAAAGACATACCTGAGACTGGACAATTTACAAAAGCAAGAGGTTTAATTGGACTCACAGTTTTGCATGGCTTAGAAGGCCTAAGAATCATGGCAGAAGGCAAGAAGGAGCAAGTCACATCTTACATGGATGGCAGCAAGCAAAAAGAGAGCTTGTGCATAGAAATTCCCATTTTTAAAACTATCAGATCTCATGAGACTTATTCACTATCACAAGAACAGCATGAGAAAGACCTGCCTGATGATTCAATTACCTTCCACCGGGTCCCTCTCACAATATGTGGGAGTTCAAGATGAAATTTGGATGGGGACGCAGCTAAACCATATCTAAATCTAATGTAGAATCTTCTAATTTTTGCTGTGAATTTTTTGATAGAGTAACTTTATTCCAAGTTATCTGTTAAACTATTATAATTCCTAAACCTCTATGTTGGTTATAATAAATACACATCAACAGTTACTCTTGTTATTTGTTCTATAACTTCAAAATAAATTTAGAGAAATAGTTTAAAAACTTATATCGTTTATCTACTATAAGGTAATCCAAACTTCCATTGTGCAGCCTTTCTGGCATCTCAACTGGATGCCAGTAGGTTATGAAATATCTCACCATTCCAGCAGGACTTGTTCTCAGAAGTACCCTAGCACTTAGGATAATTGGTAGGCATAGGCAGAAGAATGAAACTGGATCCCCACCTTTCGCTATATGTTAAAAAAAAAAAAAAAAAAAAAAAAAAAAAAACTCAAGGTGAACTAAGGACCTAACTATAAGATCTTAAACAATGAAAATCCTAGAAGAAAATCTAAGAAATATCATTTTGGACATTGGCCATGGCAAGTATTTTAGCTAAGTCCTTAAAAGCAATTGCAACAAAAACAAAAATAAAGGACTTAACTAAGGAGCTTCTGCACAGCAAAGAAATTTATCAACACAGTAAACAGACAACCTACAGGATGGAGAAAATATTAAGAAACTACACATCTGAAAAGGTCTAATATCCAGAGTCTATAAGGAACTTAAACAATTCAACAAACGAAAGCAAATAACCCCACTTAAAAAAAGGCAAAGGGCATAAACAGACACTTCTCAAAAGAAGACATGCATGCAGTCAACAAATATATGAAAAAGTGCTCAACATCGCTCACTAATCATTAGAGAAATGCAAATCAAAACCACAATGAGATAACATCTCACACCAGTCAAAATGACTATTACTAAAAAATTAAAACCAACAAATAGATGTTGGCGAGGTTGCAGACAAAAGGGAACACTTATACAGTGCTGGTGGGAATGAAATTAGTTCAGCCACTGTGGAAAGCAGTTTGGAAACTTACTAAAGAATTTAAAACAGAGTTACCATTCAACCCAGCATTCCCATAACTGGGTATATATTCAAAGGAAAATAAATTGTTCTACCAAAAGGGCTCATGCATTTGTATGTTCACTGCAGCAGTATCCATGATAACAAAAACTTGAAATCAACCTAAATTGCCCAGCAACAGTAGAATGAGTAAAGAAAATGTGGTACATATACACCATGGAATACTACACAGCCATAAAAAGAATGAAATCATAGCCTTTGCAGCAACATGGATGAAGCTGGAGGTCATTATCCTAAGTGAACTAATGCAGGAACAGAAAACCAAGTACTGCATGTTCTCACATATAAGTAGGAGCTAAACATTGAGTACACACGGACATAAAAATGGAAATAATAGACACTGGGGATTACTAGTGGGGGAAGGGTGGCAGGGAAGTGAATGTTGAAAAACTACCTACCAAGGACCATGATCACCATCTTGGTGGTGGGACCATTTGTACCCTCAACCTCAATGACACACAATTTATCCATGTAACAAACCTGCACAACCCCATGAAGCTAAAAATAACAGTTGTAAAAATAAAAAGAAAATAAATAAAAGTTGGCCACAGGAAAATAAAAAGGCCCCTAGCACTGCATAACTTCAAATGTCATTTTTCCTTTTCTAAACTTGTACCAGTCATGTTAACTGTGTGTTTAACTAAGAGTAGCTGGTACGAGTATGAGAATGAATGAATCTTTGCATTCATAGCTCAGCACTCACCAAGAAGTTGAAAGTAACTTCATTTAAATCTTCCTCCCTGGCCCCATTGAATTTTCTTTCATAGTATGCTTCCTTCCTTGCAAATTCTCATCACTTCAGTCTCCCTAACTCTGATCTTTGGCCCTTCAGCCCAACTGGTCTCTGATGCTCATTCCACATGGGAAATTGTCCCCAGGTGGAGCAAGGCATCATGGGATTGTCCCACAAATTTCTCTTCTCTCAGAGATCAATTTCCTCATATAATGTGTTCAGGTTTTGGTTGTTTAATGGTATGAATGCTAGTATAATTTTAGTTACTTTATCATAGCTGGAATCAGAATTCTAGCTTTTTGATAGTAGTCCTTTGATGCAAAAGCCGTCTCCATCTTGATTGATAGTTTATATAAGAAAATTAAGGCTAAGAAACTACATACTGGCTTTTTGGTTTCTTCACTGATTGTATTCTAGGAGTTGTACAATTAAAACAAAAAATTACATAATAACAAATAATGACACATTTTTAATGTGAAACTCAGCTTCAGATTCTGCCATATCTACTAATACCAAAAGGCGGTGTTCCATCAAGTCTTGATACATCATTAGCCATTTAGATAAATCATGTATGACTCTGCCCATGCGGATTTCAATGTAGGTTTATTAATTTTATAGCAACAACAAATGCTGTTTCATTCTCCTAACAGCATGTCTCCCTCCACCAACAGAACCATTTTCTCCATGATTATCACCAGAACTCCCCTCACTAATGCTCCAGGAGTCTCCAAATGATCCACATCAACACTAATCCTTGAATGCTGCTTTCCAACAGTTCCACCATCTTCATTTTTGAAACCACTAATAAGGCCTGCACTACTTATAACTGGAGCAAACCAGGCATCCTGCACCATTTATAACTGAAGTCGACCAGGCATCCTATAACTCACAAACTCTACCAAATCTGACAGTATCAACAAACTGGAACTACTTGCCAGAGCACCAGTGCAATTGCCAGTCTTTCTGCTGTTGCCACTAATGTCACCTGAAAGACATCACTCCATATCACTGCAGGCCATAAAGTTAACTTTCTACTCCTCTCTCAGTCTCAGCTGATTGCCATAGATGATAATACCATTACCATTGTGACTGGAAATGCCTGTTTAAATAAGCACAACTGGAATTTGCATCTCTCTTTACTTCTGTCTGATTGAATCCCTGCTTCCGTTGTTACTTTCCTCTACAAAATTCCTCCCAGAATGTTGCCCAGATGTTTCTGAAACATTCTAAACCACGGGTGCCACAGTGAAGGTTTCTATGACTGGTAAAGTTTTCCCCTATTGAGGTTATATGGAAGACCCCTCACCAAGGGAAACCATTCCAATGTTGCTCATAGTGCTTTCCTTTCTGACCTCATCTCTGATGACAACTAGACTTAAGATAATCAATCGGATTTATCCTTTACCCTCACTTTAAATTGCACCTTCTATATCTTTATGATGACTATTTTCTAAGGTAAGAAGAAAACCATTGGGTTCATCAGAAATCCTATTTTTTATTCTTAGAATCACTGATGGCATGACATAACCAAAAGTTATATTAATTCCCGTTATGACAGTTGGCCATTCAATTTAGATTCTACTACCACACCAGTATTCTCCCCACAAAGTCTCCAGTTTACAAAACTCTAATTCATCAAATTTTGAAAAGCACAAGCCTAATTTAACTTTTCCTTTTTACTATGTAGAGACAGGTCTCAGTGGGGTTCAGGAACTTATCCAATTTACAAAGGCATTTAGTAGCTTAGCTGGACTGTCTTGAGGTATAGTATTCAGTGTGTCCCTAAGTTTCTGGTTATGATAAGTTCATGAATTTATAACTCATAATTGTCAGCATTGGTGGTATTTTTAAATGAGCCCAATTTATTTGAACCAACTTATTATACATCCAAATGATGAGTTAATTTTCTACTAACAAGTTCTTCCCAGAGTTCAAAAATATCTTCCTTAAAATTTTAGAGCTTCGCCTCAATACTATTTCTAATGGTCTGTTACATTTTGGAAGGCAATGTCAGAGCTCCTCACACATTATTAATGGGCTATCCCAGCCCATCTTCCCCAGAGTCAGTTTGACTGTATAAAATATTCTTGAGAAAAACACATTCTCATGTAAAAATATGCAAGCAACATAAAAATAATTATGTCATAAGTGAAAGGAAAAGTATTCTATGCTAGATAATGAATTAAGACAGTCTTACCATGTGGGATAAATACTGTTACCACACTCTTATTTCCTATTCTGCATTCACCTTATGTTCTGAGTAAGAAGCATCAGATTTCATTTTTCAAAATTCTCATAGTAATAAAAATGTATTAAAAAGCCCCAATACTTTCAAGCTTGTTAGCATATTTTCAAAGATGACATTAGATGGGCAGTCCCAAGTGGGAATTTTAAAACAACACACATATCAAACTATTGGACTTGAGAGAGAAATAAGTTTGTGGTATGTGTTGTTTGTCCTGATTTACAGGTAGAACATAACTTTTAGTCATGCATTGTTAACAGGAGATAGGACAGGAAAAGGGTTTTATTGTCCCCAGATTAATTAATGGCTGTTCTTCAGTAAACATTTGCCTCAGAGTTCATTGGAAAAATTTCCTCTTCTGTTTCACTCTGTCCCTGAAAACTCAACTTAATAAAATCCTAAAATGCCTATTTTTTTTTTCAGAAAAAAGGAAATGCCTATAACAAAACTGAAGCTTCCCAACGGCAATGAAGGCACGCATTTAACTCACAGAAGTGGTCTCTGTGTTTGCCTTTGTTCTAGTAGGGAGGCCTCTAACTTTTCATGTTCTACTTGAATCTCAGAGCACACAAAGATACTTCCAGACTATATTCCTAAATAACTAGTCACACAGACAAACTGACTTGTGACTTCCTCTTCTCTCTAGGGTACCAGGCAAATGCTTTAAGAATGTGGAATAACTGGAGCCTATTCTACATCAGTAGCAGCAGTGAATCTTTTAATCTAAAATTGCTAAAGTTTCTAGCATAAAAAAATAGAATCAGTCTTTATGTGGTTTATTTCCAAGTAGACTTTGCACTTCATCAGATTGCTTTTATTTCCTTTCTATTTTTCATCATCTTTTTGTTGAAAAACAGATAACTTAGGGAATAAGGATCAAATTTTGATTTCAAAGACATATGTCAAGCCACTACTGTGCCATTCTCATCAAACATCTGTCTTATTAATATTTTTAAATATTTTTCCCCTCAAGCACACTGTTATGGTTCTTTAGCTTTCATTCATTGACAATCTTTTATGATTATAACAGCATGGCAGTTCTAGTCATTCATTTGCTGATCTGATGACCAATTCTCTTCATCTCCTAGCATCAAACTCTGACTCCACATAATCTATTTGTCCACTTCTTACATGCCCCAGTCTACCAATGTTTCCAACCACATTTCTAGACTATCTGCCCTGGCTCCCATTGCTCTGTCTTGCTTCACCACTGCTCCTCTGAATGGTCCTTTCTGCTCCCTTCTATAATTAAAGGTGATAATGAATATTCCTCGCCCACACAAAATTCAACAGACACTCCTGTTCAACAGGAGCCTTCCTTCATTCAGTACCCGGCCTCCTTCTGTCTTCTCCTAGGGCTTGGAGTGTTTTGTTGGATCTTCTTTCATCTGGGCATGGAAGAAGAGAAAGTTTAAAGGATCCTACAGGAGGTTTTGGAAAACTAAAACTGGCAGCTGTCCAAATCACTTCAGCCCAGTGTCAAGAAGCTAAAACTCACTCACATGGCCATATCTAACTGCAAGAGAGGCTGGAAAATTTAGTGTAGCTCTCTGCTCAGAAGAAAGAGAAAATGATTTTGGTACACTCATGCCAGTCTCTACCACCTTTGCTCATTACAGTTCTGCAGCCAGTTTCCACTTACATCTGGAGTTCCCAAGATAATGTGTTTCACAACCAAGTCTCTGCAGTCCCTACCAACCATGGATTGACATGCATGAATTTTGGCAGCAAGTATTTATATGTTTAACTTGTATTTATTGAGTTCTTACTCTGTGTCAGGAACTGTTCTGGGTGTTGAGTAAAAGCGGTAAAGAAAGTGGATAAAACTACCAACCCTTATGAGCTTACATTATTTCAGCACCTTCTCAGAGCCTTGTGAGAAGAAAGAATAATAGCCACCTGCCTGTGTTACAGAATAAAAAGGGTACCCAGAAGATTCTTTTGATCAGACATATCTTTATTTATTCGGGTAGCATATTATTAATTGCAATTCAACCACTGGAGTTAACCCTTGAACCCTCTTTTGAATATATTAATTCTTCTGGAAAGAAGAACATATTAAGTCACAAGAGCTTCTGTGTGAATCTACTTGTCAGCTGTCTTTCTTTAAGATGGAAAAATGGTGCTATCTGGAGGATGAAAGTGCCCCAGGGGCACACAAAAGTACATAAATGGAGAAAAAAGTAAAGAGTTAGTGAAACTTCATAGTTTCACTTCAGACATTTATGCATGTCATGGTAAGTACTTTTGTAATATGTACAAAACTGGAGGGAAACATATTATCAAAAGCCAATATTTCATCCAAGAATATTAGATGATGAGCTCATTTTCCAGCCATTACACCAATCAAGCAAAATTTTGAATCTCCACCTTCATGGGATGAAGATCAATTTTGACTATCAATCTCACATTATATTTTCTCAAAACTTGAAATAAATACTCTGTGTATTTAACCAAAGATTTTGGTAAAAGAAGATATTTCTCCCCCTCTCCCTGCCTTGGAATAATTGGAACTATTAAATCCAATAAGTGAAGATCTCACCAATTTAAATGATAGAACTTAATATGAGAAATTTCTAAGTACAGCTTGTTGTTTGCAGTGTTCCTGCATAACTGAAAGAGAAAATTATATGTAGAAACTGAGTCTCTGCCAACTCTTATCAGAGGCCGGACTTTAATATAAATTGAAAAAGCTTACATATCTATTCAAATATATTTTGAGAAATTCAAGGATTCATATAAAAATTCTAAAATTATCTGTATATCAAATGAGCTTGTATCCCTAATTATTACATCTCTTTTCTTACTCATAGGAAAGTATACTAGGCATTACTTATTTGACTTGAGATAATTTATACTCTTTTTTGTTTATCATTTCTCTCCCATAAATTCTTAAAATTCCAATTAATATTGCTGAAAAGTAATCATTTCTATCTGATTAAAAAATGCCTGCACTTTGGTAGGCCATGTACATACAGAAATATATAGAAGTGGAAGAGCTATAAGAAGCTTCACACTTATTTATTCCAAGTCCTTCATTTTACAAATGAGAAAACTAATGCTTAGAGAGGTTATGGAAGTCCATTACCAACACTAGAAGAATAGCTCAAGTGGACTTTCTTTTGAAGGTGTTTTAGCAGTGTCAGCCTTGTTACTAAGTATAATGGTGTTAAATAACTGGATTGGATTTTAAGTTCAGATTTAAATCGGGTGAATGGGTTTTGAATTAGTTCTGGGTTGGACATCAGATAGAAATAAATAAGGGTCAAAATATGTTTTTTGACAAGTACTTTAAGTTTCCACTGAGAATAGTTAATTGCATATTTTTATGTAGTGGCAGTAGTCCAACCAAGCCCTGTAATTACTTAGGGAAGCAAATATTTTATTCTGTTTTGAAAATGGGTTTGCTCCTGTTAAATTAGTTATCCTGAGGGAGGGTAAAACTAATTCAGGGTTTGTTTATCTATTTAGAAGGATACCATTCCCATTCTGCCTGCACTGCAGAAATTGGAGAAAACTCAGGTCCAAGGCATAAATGCTGAAACTTTAAATCCGTTCATTGACTCTTTACAGGATTAACTTTCTAAGTATGCTTAAATTCTGAGGCATTTGTTTGAGACGGAAGTTGGACTCTTTAAGCCTAATCAGGAGCTGTTGCTGCAGTTTATTTATAGTTCAGAAGGTCGAACTGATTCACTTAATTGGAAAACGCTGCTTCCTAGTCTATGTGCCTATTGATGTACTGTACATTTGATGCGATTAGTTACCAGGGTGAGATTCAAATATGACCTTTGTTAATAAGGTGCATTCTCCATAATGGGCTGTTTGCAGTTTCTAAGAACCGTTTACATGATGTGTCTGGTAATCAGTTATGTAATGCAATTCCCATGGTGGAGAGAAGGATCCACCTTAATTGGAATAGCGCAGAAGGCTCAAATCTGAGAACATTTTAGTAGTCTGTGATTGATTACTTGCAAAGTTCCATATATGCTTTTAAGGTGAGAAAGCCCTGTTTGTACAACTAGCCTGACATAAGACACTTTCCCTTTGGAAAGTTGAAGTACAAGATATAAACATCATGAGGGAAAGAGTGCATGGGTGACATAATGGAAAATTATTTGTCCATTTAGATAAATATTGTTCATAGAATAACCATCCCTGATTCACTTTGCAACATATCACACACGCACACACACCAATGATATTTTATTAGTTTATTCTTAGAATTTCTATTAAAAAGGAGTACTGCCATTAAAACCATTTGATCAACCTGTCTTTTTAAATGATACCATTTGTGGATTAACATGATGCTTGAGGGGCATAGAAGACAAGAGTGGCTATTTGAAAGTGAATAAAGGGGGGTGGAGCAAGATGGTCAAATAGGAACAGCTCCAGTCTCCAACTCACAGCGCGAGCAACACAGAAGACCGGTGATTTCTGCATTTTCAACTGAGGTACTGGGTTCATCTCACTAGGGAGTGCCAGACAATCGGTGCTGGTCAGCTGTTGCAGCCCGACCGACCAGCAAGAGCTGAAGCAGAGCAAGGCATCGCCTCACCTGGGAAGCGCAAGGAGAAAGGGAATCCCTATTCCTAGCCAGGGGAACTGAGACACACAACATCTGGAAAATTGGGTAACTCCCACCCCAATACTGCACTTAAAGCAAACGGGCACACCAGGAGATTATATCCCACACCTGGCCGGGAGGGTCCCACGCCCACGGAGCCTCCCTCATTGCTAGCACAGCAGTCTGTGATCTAACCGCAAGGCAACTGCGAGGCTGGGGGAGGGCGGCCCGCCATTGCTGAGGCTTAAGTAGGTAAACAAAGCTGCTGGGAAGCTCGAACTGGGTGGAGCTCACAGCAGCTCAAGGAAACCTGCCTGTCTCTGTAGACTCCACCTCTGGGGACAGGGCACAGCTAAACAACAACAAAAGCAGCAGAAACCTCTGCAAACGCAAACGACTCTGTCTGACAGCTTTGAAGAGAGCAGTGGATCTCCCAACATAGAGATTGAGATCTGAGAAGGGACAGACTTCCTGCTCAAGTGGGTCCCTGACCCCTGAGTAGCCTAACTGGGAGACATCCCCCACTAGGGGCAGTCTGACACCCCACACCTCACAGGGTGGAGTACACCCCTGAGAGGAAGCTTCCAAAGCAAGAATCAGACAGGTACACTCGCTGTTCAGCAATATTCTATCTTCTGCAGCCTCTGCTGCTGATACCCAGGCAAACAGGGTCTGGAGTGGACCTCAAGTAATCTCCAACAGGCCTACAGCTGAGGGCCCTGACTGTTAGAGGGAAAACTATCAAACAGGAAGGACACCTACACCAAAACCCTATCAGTACGTCACCATCATCAAAGACCAGAGGCAGATAAAACCACAAAGAAGGGGAAAAAGAAGGGCAGAAAAGCTGGAAATTCAAAAAATAAGAGCGCATCTCCCCCGGCAAAGGAGCGCAGCTCATCGCCAGCAACGGATCAAAGCTGGACGGAGAATGACTTTGACGAGATGAGAGAAGAAGGCTTCGGTCCATCAAACTTCTCAGAGCTAAAGGAGGAATTACGTACCCAGCACAAAGAAACTAAAAATCTTGAAAAAAAAGTGGAAGAATTGATAACCAGAATAATTAATGCAGAGAAGGTCATAAATGAAAAGAAAGAGATGAAAACCATGACACGAGAAATACATGACAAATGCACAAGCTTCAGTAACTGACTCGATCAACTGGAAAAAAGAGTATCAGCGATTGAGGATCAAATGAATGAAATGAAGCAAGAAGAGAAACCAAAAGAAAAAAGAAGAAAAAGAAATGAACAAAGCCTGCAAGAAGTATGGGATTATGTAAAAAGACCAAATCTACGTCTGATTGGGGTGCCTGAAAGTGAGGGGGAAAATGGAACCAAGTTGGAAAACACTCTTCAGGATATCATCCAGGAGAACTTCCCCAACCTAGTAGGGCAGGCCAACATTCAAATCCAGGAAATACAGAGAACGCCACAAAGATACTCCTCGAGAAGAGCAACTCCAAGACACATAATTGCCAGATTCACCAAAGTTGAAATGAAGGAAAAAATCTTAAGGGCAGCCAGAGAGAAAGGTCGGGTTACCCACAAAGGGAAGCCCATCAGACTAACAGCAGATCTCTTGGCAGAAACTCTACAAGCCAGAAGAGAGTGGGGGCCAATATTCAACATTCTTAAAGAAAAGAATTTTCAACCCAGAATTTCATATCCAGCTAAACTAAGTTTCATAAGTGAAGGAGAAATAAAATCTTTTACAGATAAGCAAATGCTTAGAGATTCTGTCACCACCAGGCCTTCCTTACAGGAGACCCTGAAGGAAGCACTAAACATAGAAAGGAACAACTGGTACCAGCCATTGCAAAAACATGCCAAAATGTAAAGACCATCGAGGCTAGGAAGAAACTGCATCAACTAACGAGCAAAATAACCAGTTAATATCATAATGGCAGGATCAAGTTCACACATAACAATATTAACCTTAAATGTAAATGGACTAAGTGCTCCAATTAAAAGACACAGACTGGCAAACTGGATAAAGAGTCAAGACCCATCAGTCTGCTGTATTCAGGAGATCCATCTCACATGCAGAGACATAGATAGGCTCAAAATAAAGGGATGGAGGAAGATTTACCAAGCAAATGGAGAAAAAAAAAAAGCAGGGGTTGCAATACTAGTCTCTGACAAAACAGACTTTATACCATCAAAGATCAAAAGAGACAAAGAAGGCCATTACATAATGGTAAAGGGATCAATTCAACAGGAAGAGCTAACTATCCTAAATATATATGCACCCAATACAGGAGCACCCAGATTCATAAAGCAAGTCCTTAGAGACTTACAAAGAGACTTAGACTCCCATACAATAGTAATGGGAGACTTCAACACTCTACTGTCAACATTAGACAGATCAACGAGACAGAAAGTTAAAAAGGATATCCAGGAATTGAACTCATCTCTGCAGCAAGCAGACCTAATAGACATCTATAGAACTCTCCACCCCAAATCAAAAGAATATACATTCTTCTCAGCACCACATCGCACTTATTCCAAAATTGACCACTAATTGGAAGTAAAGCACTCCTCAGCAAATGTACAAGAAAAGAAATTATAACAAACTGTCTCTCAGACCACAGTACAATCAAACTAGAACTCAGGACTAAAAAACTCAATCAAAACCGCTCAACTACATGGAAACTGAACAACCTGCTCCTGAATGACTACTGGGTACACAACGAAATGAAGGCAGAAATAAAGATGTTCTTTGAAACCAATGAGAACAAAGATACAACATACCAGAATCTCTGGGACACATTTAAAGCAGTGTGTAGAGGGAGATTTATAGCACTAAATGCCCACAAGAGAAAGCTGGAAAGATCTAAAATTGACACTCTAACATCACAATTAAAAGAACTAGAGAAGCAAGAGCAAACACATTCAAAAGCTAGAAGAAGGCAAGAAATAACTAAGATCTGAGCAGAACTGAAGGAGATAGAGACACAAAAAACCCTCCAGAAAATCAATGAATCCAGGAGTTGGTTTTTTGAAAAGATCAACAAAATTGACAGACCGCTAGCAAGACTAATAAAGAAGAAAAGAGAGAAGACTCAAATAGACGCAATTTAAAAATGATAAAGGGGATATCACCACTGACCCCACAGAAATACAAACTACCATCAGAGAATACTATAAACACCTCCATGCAAATAAACTAGAAAATCTAGAAGAAATGGATAATTTCCTGGACACTTACACTCTTCCAAGACTAAACCAGGAAGAAGTTGAATCCCTGAATAGACCAACAGCAGGCTCTGAAATGGAGGCAATAATTAATAGCCTACCAACCAAAAAAAGTCCAGGACCAGATGGATTCACAGCTGAATTCTACCAGAGGTACAAGGAGGAGTTGGTACCATTCCTTCTGAAACTATTCCAATCAAGAGAAAAAGAGGGAATCCTCCCTAACTCATTTTATGAGGCCAACATCATCCTGATACCAAAGCCTGGCAGAAACACAACAAAAAAAGAGAATTTTAGACCAATATCCCTGATGAACATCGACGCAAAAATCCTCAATAAAATACTGGCAAACCAGATTCAGCAGCACATCAAAAAGCTTATCTGCCATGATCAAGTGGGCTTCATCCCTGGGATGCAAGGCTGGTTCAACATTCGCAAATCAATAAGCATAATCCAGCATATAAACAGAACCAAAGACAAGAACCACATGATTATCTCAATAGATGCAGAAAAGGCTTTTGACAAAATTCAACAGCCCTTCATGCTACAAACGCTCAATAAATTTGGTATTGATGGAACGTACCTCAAAATAATAAGAGCTATTTATGACAAAGCCACAGCCAATATCATACTGAATGGGCAAAAACTGGAAAAATTCCCTTTGAAAACTGGCACAAGACAGGGATGCCCTCTTTCACCACTCCTATTCAACATAGTGTTGGAAGTTCTGGCTAGGGCAATCAGGCAAGAGAAAGAAATCAAGGGGATTCAGTTAGGAAAAGAAGAAGTCAAATTGTCCCTGTTTGCAGACGACATAATTGTATATTTAGAAAACCCCATTGTCTCAGCCCAAAATTTCCTTAAGCTGATAAGAAACTTCAGCAAACTCTCAGGATACAAAATTAATGTGCAAAAATCACAAGCATTCTTATACACCAGTAACAGACAAACAGAGAGCCAAATCATGAATGAACTTCCATTCACAATCACTTCAAAGAGAATAAAATAACTAGGAATCCAACTTACAAGGGATGTAAAGGACCTCTTCAAGGAGAACTACAAACCACTGCTCAGTGAAATCAAAAAGGATACAAACAAATTGAAGAACATACCATGCTTACGGATAGGAAGAATCAATATCGTGAAAATAGCCATACTGCCCAAGGTTATTTATAGATTCAATGCCATCCCCATCAAGCTACCAATGAGTTTCTTCACAGAATTGGAAAAAACTGCTTTAAAGTTCATATGGAACCAAAAAAGAGCCCACATCTCTAAGACAATCCTAAGTCAAAAGAACAAAGCTGGAGGCATCATGCTACCTGACTTCAAACTATACTACAAGTCTACAGTAACCAAAACAGCATGGTACTGTTACCAAAACAGAGATATAGACCAATGGAACAGAACAGAGTCCTCAGAAATAATACCACACATCTACAGCCATCTGATCTTTGACAAACCTGAGAGAAACAAGAAATGGGAAAATGATTCCCTATTTAATAAATGGTGCTGGGAAAATTGGCTAGCCATAAGTAGAAAGCTGAAACTGGATCCTTTCCTTACTCCTTATACGAAAATTAATTCAAGATGGATTAGAGACTTAAATGTTAGACCTAATACCATAAAAACCCTAGAGGAAAACCTAGGTAGTACCATTCAGGACATAGGCATGGGCAAAGACTTCATGTCTAAAACACCAAAAGCAATGGCAGCAAAAGCCAAAATTGACAAATGGGATCTCATTAAACTAAAGAGCTTCTGCACAGCAAAAGAAACTACCATCAGAGTGAACAGGCAACCTAAAGAATGGGAGAAAATTTTTGCAATCTACTCATCTGACAAAGGGCTAATATACAGAACCTACAAAGAGCTGAAACAAATTTACAAGAAAAAAACAAACAGCCCCATCAAAAGGTGGGCAAAGGTTATGAACAGACATTTCTCAAAAGAAGACATTCATACAGCCAACAGACACATGAAAAAATGCTCATCATCACTGGCCATCAGAGAAATGCAAATCAAAACCACAATGAGATACCATCTCACACCAGTTAGAATGGCGATCATTGAAAAGTCAGGAAACAACAGGTGCTGGAGAGGATGTGGAGAAGTAGGAACACTTTTACACTGTTGGTGGGATTGTAAACTAGTTCAACCATTATGGAAAACAGTATGACGATTTCTCAAGGATCTAGAACTAGATGTACCATATGACCCAGCCATCCCATTGCTGGGTATATACCGAAAGGATTGTAAATCATGCTGCTATAAAGACACATGCACACGTATGTTTATTGCGGCACTATTCACAATAGCAAAGACTTGGAATCAACCCAAATGTCCATCAGTGACAGACTGGATTAAGAAAATGTGGCACATATACACCATGGAATACTATGCAGCCATAAAAAAGGATGAGTTTGGGTCCTTTGTAGGGACATGGATGCAGCTGGAAACCATCATTCTTAGCAAACTATCATAAGAACAGAACACCAAACACCGCATGTTCTCACTCATGGGTGGGAACTGAACAATGAGATCACTTGGACTCGGGAAGGGGAACATCACACACCGGGGCCTATCATGGGGAGGGGGGGGTGGGGAGGGATTGCACTGGGAGTTATACCTGATGTAAATGACGAGTTGATGGGTGCAGCACACCAACATGGCACAAGTATACATATGTAACAAACCTGCACGTTATGCACATGTACCCTAGAACTTAAAGTATATTAATAATAAATAAATAAATAAATAAATTTTTAAAAAGAGAAATAGAAATTAACCAAACTTTTCTGTCTTACTACAATTATATTTGATTTGTTTCCCTTAAGAGGTAATCACTGCCTTTAATTTTGCTTTTATGTCCTGTTTTTCTTTATATTGTTAGCAATGGTATCTCTACATTGGGTCTTGATTAGTTTTTACTGGTATTGAATTTTAAAACAGAAATCAGACTGTAATGTATTCTGAGACTTTCTGAGATTCATCCATTTTTTGTCTAAATAGTTTATGCTTTTAGATTTAATATGATGTGTTAAAGTTTAATATCCATGTCATATTAAATTATTTTAGAGCATTAAGAAAAAAATAATAATTTTGTGTATTGTGACAAGTGTTTAAAGCTAAGTTATAGAGAACATACGACACGGCTTCACATATTAAAAAGGTGAACATTGCATCCATAAAAAAAAAAAAGGTGAATAAGCAAAATACACTTTTTCAAATGATTAGTATGACGTTATAGAAAGTCTGCTGGATTTCGAGCTAGGCAACCTAGTATCAGTGTTAACTTTACCACTTATTTGCTGTGTGACTTTGGTCAAGTTAATTAACCTTTTTGAGGCTCTGTTCATTTATCTATGAAATGAGAATAAGAATGGGTACCTCATAGGTGTGTGAGTAATATATAAAGTAGCAGTCTACTCCTCTGTAACATGAGAGTTCCTAAGAGAACTGAAAATAAAAATAAAAGTGTTGATATAACAGTTTTATTTTCCAGTAAAACTAGTGATATTAAGGACAAGGGACCTTCACATTAAGAAAAATGTTATTTTTCTTGTAAGAATTTAAGTAGTAAAATGCTCTTATAACTATAAATGAATAGCTATAAAAAGAAAAATCAGATTCAGAAGATAAACATCCCTAAGACACCATCTTTAACAGTTTCTTTCATTTGCTCAAGAGCAATGGTTTGTCTGTTTTCGCTACTACAGTGTTTTTTAGACATTTCTATCGCCCAGTCATACTTCCAACAAAACACAAAGCCATTCAAATAAACTACCCCTGCAGCTAAAACCTTACCATATCCTGTGTCACTATCCAGTTAAGAGTGGCCTGTATCATGCAGACATTTCTACTTCTGCACACTGAAAAGAATCACATGGTAGGATTCTTAAGAATCCAGGTTTCAGACCCTATTGCAAACTCGCTGATACACTAAATCTGTGATGGAACCATGGAACCTGCGTTGTAATAAAACATCCACAGTGTCTGGTGGCTCTGATGTAAGACGTCTGTAAAAAACACCTTGAGAATCAATGGCAAAATGCAAATTATGTTTCTTAATTAATCTATATCCTGAATTATATCATATCTAATCTGCATTCTGAACCCTTGGGCTTTAAGAGAAATGCTTATATTTTAAAATACAAGGGAATGGACATTAAATTAATTATATGACGTGGAATATTATTTGAATCTTTTCTTTCCCCATTGGTTAACTCATATTCTTACAAGACTAGGCAACGGAAACAGATCCGTCACAGAAGTTGGTCCTGGGTATGAGTCATTGTGGGGTAGCTTCCTGACAATGGTGCCTGAGGAGTGTGCCGAGGGTGAGTAGAGTTTTTAATCAGTACCCCTGAGATCTCTCTCGCAGATGAGTAAAACCGTGAAGGAGGCTTCCAGGGATTTGCATCAGTGGGTTGAGAGATCATTCAAAAAACATTTATTACTGTGTTTATGGAATCATAATTTTTTCCCTAAGCTGTCCTGGTCTTGTGAAGTAGAGTTTTGGAGATATTACAGTGTAGTCTCTAATAAAATCTCCCGTATAGATCTTTAAAAATAATTTTCATATTAATTAATATTGATACTAATGATATTTCAGAAGGAAATTTATTTTGAGTTTTTTTTCGTTTAAGGCATTATAAATGAACAAGAAAAATGTAATTGTTAGAGAAATGACATGGAGGCTCTTTTGTTAAAGTAAGTGATCCTTTTTTAGTTTATTTTTTATGAAGGACTAGATTTCTAGATACACAGCTTCTAAAAATGGAGGTTTATCTGTTTAAATAAAGAAAGCAATTTGAAAAACAGTACTGGTCTAAAAACACAGTCAAATCAATAATTTTACTTTTTCAGGATTTAGATATAATAAAAACCTTTTAAACACTACCACAATAACCAAACTGCCTAAATTATCTAACTCAATTTCTTTCCAGACTATTTCCTTTTTCAACACAAACAATAACACCCAACATTAACACTATATAAGAAGCCAATTCAAATCATGTTGATATTGCCTGTGAATTATGCTCAATAATTTTTTTACTTCGCTTTATCCTAGAAATTAATGATGGTAAAAGAGGGGTAAGATTCTTAAAATAGTCATTTTTAAAACAGTGTTGAAAAGGAAATATCAGTTACTTGGACATGACTGACAATTCATGCTTAGTAATGGTGTGGCAATTCTTTGCAGCGAAATGGATATAAGCCTCAGGAGCCCAGTGTGCTGTTACTTGCAAACACAGAACGTGTTTCGGTTTCTAGGCTCTTTTTATTTTCAAGGTTTTCACACTCATCTCGCAAAACTTGTTTTAGATGTTGCATCCTTTATTTGATTTGATAGTCTAGCAGATGCTTTATGCCTCATGCTTCCTCACTCTCCTTGTTAAATGTATACTGCTTTTTCTTCTTTCTTTGTATCAAGTGTAATATTAAAACATTTCTCTATGTGGAAAACTAATTCATAAGCCTCCTTTGGTAAGAAATGTTTGGGCTATTATTATTATTATTAGGTTTGCTCTTTTGCATAAGACCTGTTTTCTGAGCAATATGCCTCTATTTTTCTTAAATCTAACATACACATGTTCTCAAAATGGAAAAAAATAGTTTTCAAAATTTGAAAATAGAGCCTCGCTGACACATCGTTGCCCAGTTACCAACAGGCGTCTTTATGAGTGACAGCAGTGCTGAGCACACACACACTGGAACTGGTTCTTTCTTTCTGGTAGGAAAGGAAGAGAATCCGTATGTCCTGGGGATTCTACATAGATAAAAACTGGTTATAATTAACCTCTCTTGGTATTTCTATAACTTCCTTATGAAGAATTTCTATAGTAAATCAATTAGTGTATTAGAATCAGTTGCCCAAGTTATTAAATGGATGAAATGGTGGTGTGGTAGTACTGTAGAAAAATATTAAACTTTAAAGTGAGGGTGCCTGATCCTGGTCACATCCACGTTACTTAAGGAGTAGTGACCTTAGGCAGTCTTACGCTTTCTCAAAGCCTCTGTATCCTTGTCTTAAAATGAAAATTACAGCCGGTCGCGGTGGCTCAAGCCTGTAGTCCCAGCACTTTGGGAGGCCGAGACGGGTGGATCACGAGGTCAGGAGATGGAGACCATCCTGGCTAACACGGTGAAACCCCGTCTCTACTAAAAAATACAAAAAACTAGCCGAGCGAGGTGGCGGGCGCCTGTAGTGCCAGCTACTCCGGAGGCTGAGGCAGGAGAATGGCGTGAACCCGGGAGGCGGAGCTTGCAGTGAGCTGAGATCCGGCCACTGCACTCCAGCCTGGGCAAAAATAAAAAAAGAAAAAAAAAAAGAAAATTACACTCGAGCTAGCCACATTGAGTGAAAGGGCTGCCCAAGATAAAATATGTGAGAAAAAATAAAAAAGTAACCTTGTTTTCCTTTAGATTACCCTTCATATCTGATCACTACATGAATATAGTAATAAATAAAAAAATAGAATAAACTGCACTCTTGCCTTATTTATATGTAGGTAGAAAAATAATTTGTATCATTAAGTCAAAACATGAAAAAGAAAAGCCCAGAAGGAAGCTAACAATTTAAAAACAAGTGTTACAATCAATTCAAGATAATGGAGCTATAGGATCAAGTCTGTCTAGTTTCCTGGTTTTTAATCTGTTTCCCCATTAACTTTCTTTAAAATAACCTAAAATTAATAAGGCATAAAACATCATTTTTACCACATTTGTCTGATTTTTCGGTTATTTTTAATGTCCTATGTGTTGATTTCCATCTCTCATATGCTTTATGGTTCTGGCAATGGTGAAGAATTTAAGTGCTTGTGATTAGAAAAGGCAATATTCCATAAAAAGATGATAGACCTGCTGTGCTTTGTCCCCTCAGAACCCTGCCCATTTTTTTTTTTTTTTTTTGTAGAGGAAAAGGGAAAAACATATTTTGTCTATACTGATCAGTTTTTATGTTGCAGCAGTGCCTAGAAGGGGGCCTACTCATCATTGTATAATCCAGGCAAAACAGCAACATGGTGCTGGTAGCAAAGCAGGAGATCCAGCTTGAACCTAGAACATTCTGTTTAGACTGTGTGGTTCCCACATCTGCTTTTGCAGCTACCCAGGGAATTATGCTGACGCTTTGGCTGGCATGACTGTGGGTACCAGAGGCTCAGAAAGTCCTCGCTCAGGACTTTCCAGCCTGGTAGAGTGTACCTAGGATATGCCAGAAACCATTTCCCATCACCCGAGTATCCTTTCCTTAAGCAACTTGGAGAAAATTCCAGAAGTAACACTGACTGAACAACTCTACTTAGATGTGCTCCTATAGCTTTTGCTGAAAACTGTATCCTTTGAACTTCTTTCCAATGAATTATAATTTGTATAGGATTTTATGCTGCGATTCTTACTTTTACCAATTCAAAACCCCAATGTGACTAATTCTGAGGACATTCCTTGTACACCCAGGGAAGTACTTCCTCAGATAGATCACCAAAAATAAAAATGTGTGTAACAGATTTGATTGTAATATAATGATACATTTTACTGAAATGCCATAGCCGGACTCTCCTACCTTCTCTCCCCAGGTCTCAATCTGTTTTATGCCAACAGAAATTTTTTTAAAAAGATGTGCTTCATGTTACTAGAACAAACGAGTCAAAATATACTTATTTTGCTAAACCTACTTAAAATAGGTCTATTCTGGCTATTAGGGCAATGGTTCTATAGAATAATATGTGTATTAGTCTATTCTCATACTGCTAATAAAGATATACCTGAGACTGGGTAATTTATAAAGAAAAAGACTTTTAATGAACTCACAGTTCTACATGGCTGGGGAGGCCTCACAATCATGGCAGAAGGCAAAGGAGGAGCAAAGGCATGTCTTACATGGCAGTAGGCAAGAAACATTGTGTAGGGGACTTGCCCTTTTTGAAGCCATCAGATCTCATGAGATTTATTCACTATCATGAAAACAGCATGGGAAAAACCCACCCCCATGATTCAATTACCTCCCCATGGGGTCCCTCCCATGACACATGGAGATTATGGGCGTTACAATTCAAGATGAGATTTGCATGGGAACATAGCCAAACCATATCAATATGGCTCTCAATTTTGTCTCAGTCAGCAAAAAACGAGGATATACGCCGTTGGTAAACAACAATATTCACACATTTCTGTTAAGTCAGAACTCATGTTTGAAAGTAGACTAACAGATCAGATCAGGACGAAAATTAGGAACTATCTTTTGGAAATGGTAACGAAATAGGAAATTTGAAAATTGAAATTGTGCAAGGTTTCACAATAATGCTGACAAGTAAGAATTTGCTTATACGTTAATAATGTTGAGGAAGTATACAATTTTGAAGAAATGCAAAGAGTTCATTGTTTATGATATTGGAAAAGAAATATGAGACATGAATTTGGAAATAGAGTTGAGAAAGAGTGGGCAGAATGAGAAATAATGGTATTAGGTTTTTAAGATGGTAATGAAGTGTGAAAATAAAATATACATATGTGTGGTGTTCATATCTATCTACCATCTTATCTATCTATCTATCTATCTATCTATCTATCTATCTAAGTTATCTACCTATAATCTCCCAAAATATGATGTTTCAATTTTGGTTACAGTTTCTTTTGAAAACAGTAAGCTAAGTCAAAATAGTATTTAATGAAAAAACTTGACAGTTTTTACAATCAAGAAGGCTAAAGAAAGAAGATTTTTCAGAAGCACTGTTGAGAATATAAAGTACTGAACTAGTCATTACCCTTTGTTAAAAAGATAAAAGAGTTATTTGAAAACCACATATGTACCAGTTACCATAAAGACACAATGAATAAAGAGTATTAGACTTGTGAAGTTAGAGTCACTTTTATGCTAGCACATACTCTGTCTTGTCATAATAAAATTGAATTTATGGTTATTTTATTTGCTTAAAAAAAGTTGACTTGTGATAGTCTACCCTTTTAACCTGTGTTTTGTTTTAAATTTTCTCTCAGTTTGTTTTCTTTTTCTACATAGGTGCTTTTTAAAACAAGTTTTCAATGGAAAATTGCATTTACTTACTACATTTTAATAGAAAAGTTTATTAAAAACATTTCTAATAGGAAATAAATTTACTTACCTAATCTGCTATGTACAAACCAACACTATGCTAATTAACCCAGTGTATATTCCTTATTTAAATTTAGTCTGTAATTTCACTGCTTGTTAGTCAAAAAGCCTTAAGATTTTGTATTCTCCTTATAAGCCAGTAATAAAAATTAATTGTAACTCTAACAAATTCTTTTCTGACAAAAGCATGAAATTTTTCCTTCTACAAAGCAGTTAAAAAACAAAGTTAGTGTTTAGTATCAGAAATATAAGAGCTATATAGCAAAAGAGACACCCAAAGAATGAAGATGAGAATAAACAATAAGAAAGACAGAGATGGATTAGGTTAAGATTTAATCATCCATTTGAAACGTTGGTAAAAGGTGAAGGGGCAAAAAGATTGAAAAAGAAGATATTCAGTCTGACTCATTTATTCATTCCTACATCAGATTTCAAGGAAGTTCGCTTCTCTCTTTTCCAAGATAACTATTTCATACCTTAAATTCTCTTCCCCAATACCACCAATGTAGTGCATAAATTGCCTTATACTAATTCATATCATTAGACAAGCATATGGTTGTCTTCCCACCACAAATCTAAGTAAGAACTTTAATAATTTGCATCTACTTCTATGTTTTTCTTTCTTTTGTTGTAACTGACAAATTGAATCTTATTTAATGAAAGTCCAGTTCTTTTACAAGTGTTTTGGAATCTCTTCATTGCAAACTTTTAAAGGAACATCTTATTTTCTTTATTATTATACTTTAAGTTCTAGGGTACATGTGCACAACAAGCAGGTTTGTTACATACGTATACATGGGCCATGTTGGTGTGCTGCACCCGTTAACTCGTCATTTACATTAGGTATATCTCCTAATGCTATCCCTCCCTCCTCCTTATAGTTAAAAGCTATAAAACATTAATGTAATGAGAGCTTATCAAGGAAATTAGAAAAGAAGTTTCTGAGAAAGTAACATTTGAGCTAAGATATGAAAGATCTGTACATATAAATTGCACCAAAAGAAAAGGGACAGATTTCCAGAAAATAAAAGAAAATGGAAAAAGTATTCTAAGGTCCTGAAAATGGCCAATCTTACCAGAAAATAAGGGGGAAAGTAGAATAAAGTAGGCTGGGAAGAGGTCAGAGGTTGCAGAACATTGCGGGACATATTTAGAAAAGTTGTTAATATCCTAAGGTTAGTGAGAAGTTATCGGAGGGTTTTATACAAGGAGGTGGCAGCATCAGGTGCATCAGCAATGCAACACCATATTCCAGGAGAACAAAATGATATGGATAGAGTACTCAAAATAGCTTTTGCAGTATTCCAGACAAGAGATTGTTATAGTTTGAACCAAGTTTGAGGGAAATATTAAGAATTTGTTTCTTTTATCTCATTTCAGTGCATAAGCAATTCTAATTGGACCCCACATATTGCTTCCATTTGTTTGTTGCCTGTTCATAGCCAAACTCTTCCAGTGAATTAATTACATATGCAGCATCCACATTCTCACTTCTTATTAAATATGAAAAATGCAAAATTTTGCATTTACCACTGAAACAAATCTGGCTAAAGTCCCCAGATACCTCCATACTGCAACATCTGTTAAATTACTTTGTCATCTTATTTCATATCTAAAATGCATTTGACTAATATGACCAATGATTCATTCAGTAAATGCATTTTTCATTCATCAATACATATTGAGATTTTACTGTGTGAAATTTCTAATATGTTTTGCTAGGTATACAAGAAAGAGATGAGTCTAGTAGTTGGAACAAACAGTAATGAAAGAATTGTAAAAATAAATGTAAATTTTCAACTAAGATTAAATTTATAAAAGTTACTAGGAACTGGTTCAGGCAGCATCAACATGTTATTCCTTAATATCATTACATCATATTCTCCTACATATCTGTATGATAGATGATGAATAGAGATTACACAGAGATAGATAGATAGATAGATAGATAGATAGATACATAGATGATTGATAGATAGGCAGATGGATAAAAATATTTAAAAGACTATCACAAAAAGGGAATCTATTTACAAGTAAAACTAAAATACTAACATAGTTGAGCTAGACAGTCTCTGAGACATATGCATATAGAGAGAGATAGATTATCTATCTATCTATCTATCTATCTATCTATCTATCTATCTATCTATGTCTATCTATCAATCATCTTATTTACCTATGGTTCAAAATTACAAAGTGCTCCAAGGGAAGGCAGGGTGGGGAGTAAGTAATAGGATACATTGAGTATACCCTTCTCTTGAAAGAAAGAAAGTAGGTGACAGAGTTAAAAATTTTTTAAAGAACAGAGGAAATCTGATACACTATAGATAAAATCGCAGGAAAGAAAAAAATTGGAGATTCAAGAAAAAAAGCTTATTGCTGATACAATAAAAGTATAAGAGATGTGAGAGGCTACTAGTAAGAGCAGAGGTGAATTGATGGACCATTTTAGAAATAAAAACATTTCATAATCTGTGATAAGGAGTAAGACATCAAAAAGACTAGATTTTTCTGTTACAGCTATGATGATATAGTATGAATATTAATATAAATAATAACATTAAACAAATGTGTACTGTAGTAAATTATTGTTTTAACCTGGGCAAATCCCAAAACATATAACAACCAGATATTAATATATTAGCTTGTTCAAAAGATGAAGCTTGTCTGTAAAAAATTCTCATATTGAATTTATCTGCAATGTTCTTGTGAGTAGCTGAACTCAAATTATTCCACCCAAAACTCATCCACTCCCATTTAAACACAGATCACACAGATATTGATTCATTTGTAAAGTAATTTTCTCATTAATGATTATCTCAGATTTCATTATCAATTTTATGATTAAAAATATGTTGATTGGTTGATCATTTGACTAGGTAACATTAAATTCTGCTTCTATATCCTTTCTTTTTATTTTATATGCAACTGTGTACATACGTGCACACGTGCACACACACACACAATCAAGCCATTTCTTAATTTCTAAGACCATTTATTTTCTCCTTTAGTTTAATGTAGAAACTATTTAAATCTATGTGTTTATGTCTAGATACAGCTTTTGTTAAAACGATTTTATTTTTGCATATGACACAATTTCTCTTTAAAATATTGTCTGTCTATATAATTTTATTTTTGCTATGAAAAAATGATGGTTTAGTGGAGCTTTTCTTTCTACTTTAGAAACTTGGGAGACCTATTTATGTGTTTTGTTTCATATGTAAGTGAATAATTACACTCATCAGATGGACTTTACCAGAGACAGATGGTAACGTCTTATTAAGGTTATATTCCTTCATGTGATTTTTAAACTTAAATATATTGATGCATATCTACTATTTTTGGTATTTTTTGCTTCATATGATTTTACACTGACTTCTGTCATATATGTGTTCATGACTATTATATTATCTTTATATATCTTTACTGTAAAGATATCTCTTATACCAGTAGAGTGCCTTTGAATTTTGTTTTTTAACGCAATTTGTTAATACATATCTTTTAATTCAATGTTAAACACAGTTCTGTTGCACTGCATACTTTCAGTATTACTTTGCTTATTATATATTTTGTTACATATTTTATCGGATTTGTTTTGCTCTGTGCTTATTTTTCTCCCATTTATCTTTTGAATAATTTTTAATTTTATTTTTTTCCTATTGAGTGTTCAATTCCATTGGTATAAATTGACCTATTAAATACATAGGAAATCTAGGTATTTTAAAACTCACTAAGTTAAGGGGGAAAAGATCACTGCTTATTTCTTCATTACATAAAAATGATTTTAATTAAGGTGTTAATTTTTGCTACACTCTTGCTCAACTACAACAAATCTGTGATTAGCATTTTCAGAAAGGGTGTACATAAAGATTTCTTTTTTCCTTTTCTTTTACTTTTGTTTTTTGATTTTTTCTTTTGCAGACAAGGTTTTGCTCTGTCACCCAGGCATGAGTGTAAGGGTGCAGTCAGGTCTCACTGCAGCCTTGACTTCCCTGGCTTAGGTGATCCTCCCTCCTTAGCCTCCTGAGTAGCTGTGACTACAGGCATGCATCACCATGCCCAGCTAAATTTTTGTTTTTGTAAAGACAATATTTCATTGTATTGCCCAGGCTTGTCTCAAACTCCTGGGCTCAAGCAATCCATCTGCCTCAGCCTCCCAAAGTGCCGGGATTACAGGTGTGAGCTACTGCACCAGGCCGAGGATATCTTTCTATTAGTTTCACTAATGATTACCAATTTAGCTGAGGTAAAACCTGCTTTCTTAATTTTTCTATGATATCCTTACATGTTATGTTAAATATTATACAAAGACAAATAAGATTTTTGTGGGGTTTTTGTTTGTTGTTGTAATTTTTTTTTTTTTTTTTTTTTTTTTTTTTTGCTGTTGAGTCTGACTTGATGGGGTGGTTATATAATTGGTTCTGGTTTCTTAATCTTTCTCATCGCTGTCTTGATCACTTTTATTCTTGCACATCTAAGAAACTTTTTTAGCTTTGTCTTCTAGAGTAATAATTTGATTTCCTATAATACCAACCACACCATTTTAAAGTCTTTGATGTATTGATTCAGTTATTGAACTTTGTATTTCCTTAAAGCATTTTCTTATTGCTATAAGATTCTATCACATCTGCATTATATATTTCATTTGTACATATTCCATATATTACTATGACCTCTCTATTATGTGCTTATTACTTTCTTTCCTACTTTTGCACAGGCCATGTCTTATTGAATTTTACTTAGAACAAGTAATGATTTATTCCTCTAGTAAACAATTTTTAGAGACAAATGTTTCAAGTTTTTTTGAAAATGCTTGATTTATGTTTACAAAATCCTCTTTGCTCTTGTCTCTAGAGTCTCCTTCATTTTCTTTTTTCTTATTCTTGGGCAAGGAGAAACCTATTCAGACTTAGTCTTTCATCTCTGACAATGCATGTGGTACACAGTATTGCCTAATATTTGACGGGTAGGAGAGCAGGTTTTACCTCTCAGCTATGGCCCTTGAAGAGCTCACTTTGTTTCCTGCAGGTATTCACATAATGAAGCTCTGCTGGTCTGACATGGGAAACTCCCAGGCCCAGTAATCAAATTATCTAAATACACCACATAATCAGATGTGCAGGTATTTTTTAGATGAGTTCTTGCTCTGCTGCCCAGGTTGGATTGCAGTGGTGCAATCTCAACTCGCCTCTGCCTCCCGGGTTCAAGTGATTCTCGTGCCTCAGCCTCTCAAGTACCTGGAATTACAGAGGCTGGCAACTGAACCTGGCTAATTTTTGTATTTTTAGTAGAGACAGGGTTTCACCACATTGGCCAGGCTGGTCTTGAACTCCTAACCTGAAGTGATCTGCCTGACTCGGTCTTTCAAAATGCTGGGATTACAGGCGCGAGCCACCGTGTCTGGCCACAGATGTGGTTTTCTTTGACCAGGTACAACACCTAAAATGCTGATAAAGATCTCCCCCCATCTCTGTCTCATCCCTTTCCCCAACTGCCTAGTACAATGAATTTCCTAAGATGACTATAGGTCTCAAAATGGAATTGTTATCCTTATCCCACTATCCTCAAGTAGATATAAAAAGAAAGTAATGGGGGAATAAAGTTGGAGAGCACTAAGGGCAGATGGAATTACTCAGTTAAAGTCTTTCTCTGTTTTTTTAAATTCCAATTCTGTCAAAAATTTTATTTTTATACTTTTTTTTTTAACTTTTTTGGTAGGAATCTGAGTATTCATAAATATTTCATATTACATGAGATAATATAAAAGAACATATAAAATCAGACTCACAGGATTTAGAGATCTTCTTCAGTATCAACTTCTACTAATAGTTTCAAGAATACAAGTTCTCATGAGGTACAGGCAAAGCAGCAAGAGTTCTGGAACTTTCATGACAGCTATTTAGTTCCTTTCTTCTAGCACCAAGCGTGCAGTGACTCAGGTTAACAGATGAAGTTTCCAAAAAACGTGTGTTGTCATCTCATTGATAGAAAAAACATTTGAGTTGTGAAACATCTCCATTTTATACACAAATTATGACATGCCTTATGTGGCATTTCCATATTTATGATCCATTAATCCATAGTGTATTAATCTGTTCTCACATTGCTATAAAGAACTGCCTGTGATTGGGTAATTTATAAAAAGAGGTTTGATTGACTCACAGCTCTGCATTGCTGGAGAGGCCTCAGGAAACTTATACTCATGGTGGAAGGGGAAGCAGGTATGTCTTACATGGCAGTAGACTAGAGAAGGAAGTGAAGTGTGAGAAGGAAGCGAAGGTGGAAGAGCCCCTCATAAAACCATCAGATCTCATGAGAACTCACTTATTATCATGAGAACAGCATAAGGAAAACCACCCCCATGTTCCAGTTATTTCCCTCCCTTGATATGTGGGGATTAAAATTCTAGGTGAGATTTGGGTGGGGACACAGAGTCAAATCATATCACATAGATTCCAGGCATGTTCACTCTAGGCAATTCTAGATAACTAGTTATATGCTTTTAAAAGCATTCCATAAATTAATGGCACTTCTCTTAGCAAAAGCTATTTGGTTTGTTTGCCAGATCTGTCACTAGCTTCTTAATAAGAAGATCACATCTAGTCACTTGTCTTCTCTAAACCTCTCACACAGAAGTATCCTGCTTCTCTCCATCCCCACTTGCCAAAGTGAGCGAATAGATCATAGATCTGTCTATTGTCTACTCATTCACTTCCATGTTATACGACTAGGGTTTCCAACCCCTGGGCAAGGAAAGACCAGTACTAGTCTGTGGCTCATTAGGAACTGGGCCACAAAGCAGGAGGTAAGTGGTTAGCAAGTGAGCATTACCACCTAAGCATCACCTTCTGTCACTCATGTCAGATCAGTGGCAGCATTAGATTCTCAGGAGCATAAACCTTATTGTGAACTGCACATGCCAAGGACCTAGGCTATCTGTTCCTTATGAGAATCTAACTAATCCCTGATAACCTGAGGTGAAGCAATTTCATCCTGAAACCATCTCCCTCCACCCCCACCCTCCCATCCTGGAAAAAATTGTCTTCACAAACCTGGTCCCTGGTGCCAAAAAAGTTGGGGACCACTGTTACAGGGATATTTGTGGGTAGGACAATTTTCTCATGTATTACTAACAGAATGACTTTTTATAAATCATATTTCTGATTAGTCTATGTACTTGATTGTTTACCCATCATCTAAATAGTAAAATCAAAACTCCAGGATGTAACCTCATGGCTGTCTACAATCTGTCGCTAAGTATTTCCACTTGATTTTCCTCTCTTTTCCTGACACCCAATAAGTTTTTATAGATATTGGTTGACTTGCATGTGTTTGCTTCTCTAGATCAAGGCAAGAACTATATTCACATTTAGAAACCAGAAGAAATAAAACTATGCCCTAAAGAGTTACAAAGATACATCCTTAATAGGCCTGAAATATTATCAAATTTACCTTGTTAGTAACTGGAAGAAAAGTGAATTAAGCTGATCACTTTAATTGAAAATGAAATCACACCAAACCTAATTATATTACGGCACAACACAGACCCTCCACATAATAAAAACATTCGCCCTACTGTTGCAGGCCTTGTAAACACTGCTGGTAGTCTGGTCATGCCTCATTTCCCTCAGACTCTTTCGAAATACAGCCAAATTTATTGATGCAGTGAGGTCAAGCAATGAATTTTCAAGGTCATTTTGCAAATAGGAGCTAACAGTTTCTTTTGACTCCTCCTGGATGCCTCTGCATAATGGGCTGCTTCTGCTTGATTCATTAATTTTCTTATCATGCTGTAAATCAATGAGGTCTTCTACCTACCCTCATTATAACCTGTATTTATATATATAATCCATATTGGATGCTCAAAACACTCCAATAACTTTGGCTAACTAAACCATGAAATAGCTTTTTGAAGAAAATACAGAAATTCGTATCAACCTTCCTATCATTTTCAAAGATGCAGAGTTGTGGCTAAATTTGCTTCTGGTATGTAAAATGAACCCAGGACCCACGTTCGTGATGGAGAGTTTGCTACTTCTCTATGTAGATCTAAAATTTTTTATAAACATCTACAAAATATTTTCCTTTGGGCTGTTTTTACTTAAGGGGAACTATAAGAATATATATTCCGAGACAGTCTCACTCTATCACTCAGCCTGGAGTACAGTAATGCTATCTCAGCTCACTGCAATCTCTGCCTTCCAGGTTCAAGTGATTCTAGTATGCCGGCCTCCTAGGAGCTAAGTAGCTGGGACTACAGGGATGCACCACCATGCCTGGATTTTATTTTTATTTTTATTTTTTGTATTTTTATTAGAGACAGAGTTTCGCCATGTTGGCCAGACTGGTCTCGAACTCCTGCCCTCAAGCCATCCACCTGTCCCGGCCTCCCAAAGTGCTGGGATTACAAGCCTCAGTCACTGCACCTGGCCAGAAAAAAAAAAAATTTAAGCATGACTACACTGTGTATACATGTGTAAGCTCATCAGAACAATAGCACTGGGAAGAAAAATGTTGCCTTTTGATATCCAGTCTTTCCAGGTGAGATATTTCCAGACACATATTTTTAGCAGGCACTCTTTGTCTCTTACTAGACTTATTTAATTATTCCTTCCCTATTGCTTTCTATTCTTCCTGATGGCTAGTTATTTATAAATCAGATTCCTACAAAAAGTAAAACCATAATGTAAGTTAGATTGGGATCATTTTTGTAGAAGTTAAATAGCCAAACATTCTGTATTATATAACAAGATGGACCTTTATAAGAAAAACTATTAGAAAATTTAAATTGTTGTTCCAAGCAGTAAGAATCTAGAGTACCTGATCTTCAGCATATCCATCTTTTCAGAGATGAGTGTGTAAAGCTTATTTTATTTAAGAAACACTATCGTTGTCTTGCAAAGCTCTGGACCCATAACAACACCCATGCTGCAATTGCTATTGTTATTTATACAAAATGAATATGACTAGGTTGTATGATTTTAAGGCTGCAAGAATGTAAACCACCTCTTACCTCTCTTGCCCTACTTTCATCCCTAATTCCCTCCAGCCAATTCCTTAATAATTACCCAAAGGAAAAGAAATCATTATATAAGAAAGATACCTGTACTCGAATGTTTATCACAGCACTATTCACAATGGCATGATATGAAATCAACCTAATTGTACATCAGTGGAGGACTTGATAAAGAAAATGTAGTGTATGTATATACAATGGAATACTATTCGGTCACAAAAAGGACAAAATCGTGTCATTTGCAGAAACATGGATGGAACTGGAGACTATTGTCTTAAATGAAATAACTCATTTTGATTTTTCACTAGGCCCCATAAATTATTTATGTGGTCTTGAATGTAGAAGAGCAATTCGTCTTACGCATATGACAAATTTAATAGCTAAGAAAATTAATCAGAATTACTACGAGGAAGGGGTTAAGGAAGGCATCCAGTTAGTGGGAAACTAGCTTGGAAAAAGAGGGTTGTGCCAGGTTACGAAGGTTGGGATTTTGAGGCTGGAGTCCAGAATTTGTTCTGGAGCCACTCATGAGTCTTTGCAGGATTTTGAAGAAATATTCTATTATTAGAATTCCATGGTGAAGTAAAGGGTGCATTAAAGGAATGCAAGAAATAAAAATGGAGGGTGTTTGGGTAGAATGTTGGTAAACTAACCTTGGTGAGAAATAATGAGGGCTTAATGATATGGATTAATACTGGACGTAGGGTCTGAAATATACTTCACAAATTGGGCAGGCTGCCCTCTTCCTCATACTGGTACAGTGCATATCTCTATTGCCTGTCTCCCAAAAAGAAAATGTTGCTATGTGCAAGTTATTGTGTGTCCTTTTCATGTCATTTTCCAACTTTATACTGAACATATTCACAATCATCAAAATCATCCACAGTGAAATTTGAAGTGAGGTAACTCCCATAATACTTCAAAAAATCTTCATGAAGTATAGGACCACTGAAAACCTTTTTTATGGGAAAAACATGAAAACAACCAGGTACGTATGCCTCTCAAAAGTACTTCCACTACACACACATCTTTCTCAGATTTTATAGCTGAGGAAAGATCCTCCTTGCTTCTGTTTGCCTCAATTATATTTCAATTCTCAAGATATTACAAGTAATTCAAATACATATTTAAAATGCTAACTTTTTTTCTGAAACAATTATATTAATTAGGAATAGTCCCTTTAACAATGAAACATTCTAATTATATATTTAAAGTCCTGAATCAGTACCCAAAAAATAATTTTTTTCTAATGATAACTGTAAAGCTTTTATTTTATGCAGAGTATTGACTATGCTGTTAAGGTACGTTCTTGCTTCTTTTTATATCAACCACATCCAGAAAATTGCACAGATTGAGGATGCCATCCTCAGCCTCAAAGAAAATAGGTTTGGCCCTGAATATAAACTCTGGCTTACCTTGCTTTGTCAAAATGATTGGAGCTTAAAGGTTTTGTTCAAATAGCACCTTCTTGTCTATTTAAAAAACAGCACCTGGATTCTGAGCTACAGGTTAACCAAACAACCATCTGTTTAAAAACTGTTAACAGGGAAATGTTAAAATCCCAGTTTTACTTCCAAAGTTGCCTAGAAATTAGCAGTCTTCTACTGATTGTGATACAGGAAATTATCATTTGAGTTGAGTTCAAAAGCATTACTTTGAAAATTCAACACAAAAACATTAACACAGCCCATTTTCTAACCTCTTCCTCTCTCCCACCACACATACATATGCCTACAAACATTTCTCTTATTTTTTCCTCATCACTGGGTTCCAGCTACACTGGCCTCCCACTATTTGCACATACACATGTATACTGCCATCGCTGAGCCTTTACCCTTGTTGTTACCCATGTCTCAGACTCCCTTCTCCCAGATCTATGTGGCTTGTCCCCAGTCTCCTTCAGCACTTGGCTAAAATGACTCATTTCTTTTCTGGCCCCTGTATTTTAGATCCAATTCTGTCCTCAACTGTTACAATTCTTGCTTTATCTTTCTCTGCAGCACTTGTTAACATCTTAAATGTAGGCTACGTAGATATCTTTGCTGAGTTTATAGTTGATATCCTCCTTCTAGAATGTAAATCGTATAAGGGCAGAGATTTTGGTTATTTGTGCCATTGCTAGATCTTCAACGCCCAGGACAGGATTTGAAACATTGTGGGCACTCAATAAAATGTGCTATCAAACAAATACAAATCATTCCATGGACTCTTTTTCTGAACCCTCTTCTATCCTAGAAGACTGATGTTGAACTTGCCTTCAAGTCTAAATGAAGCAATCACCACTGAAGTCAAAAGGACAACATTTGATGACTTTCACATATTGAAGTATCAAAGTTACCAGTCAGCACCTGTAGCCAGCATTAGTAAGTTCTTTTTATTTATTCCCCCACAATAACTCCAATGCATTATCAGGGAAAAAAATCTTACATGTACTATGAACTGTCTTAACTGGTACTGCCGTAACAAAATACCATAGACTAAGTGGTTTAAACAACAGAAATTTATTTTCTCGCAGTTCTGGAGGCTGTAAGTCTGTGATCAGAGTGCTAGTATGGTTGGTTTCTAGAGAAGGTTCTTTTCCTGGCTTGCCAATGACCCCCTTCTGCCTATGTTGTAGCATGGGTGGGGTGAGAAAATATTCTCTAGTGACTCTTCCTATAAGGGCACTAATTCCATCATGGGGGACATACCATCATGATCTCATTAAAATCCAGTTGTTTCCCAAAGCCACCACATCCAAATACCATCACATTGTGGGTTAGAGCTTCAGCATATGTATTTTGAAGGAGCACAACTCAGTCTATACCATTAACTCATACAGAGCGGAAAAAATGGTGCAAAACATTGCTTAATTTGTTTCATCAAATTGTCTTTCAAATGTCACTTTTCTCTTATTTCCTCCTCTCCACCATTTTTCTTTTATCTCTCTCATTCCTCCACATTAAAGTTGTTTGAGGGTTTTGCTTTCTTATGTCTTTTTCTAACCAACTATCCTGCTACCACCCGTCCTGCCTTTTTCCCCCTCAGGTCAAGGTTATAAAGATCTTTATCTATATGATTTTGTCCCTGAAAAGGTAACATGGATTCTTGCTGTTCCTAGATTTTTCACTGTCTTTAGTGAAGGGTATATAATATAAACAAAGGATTTTTGGTCTAGAATTGTACCCTCTCATAGCAGAACTTGATGGATTATCACGGTAACAAAATCTCTGCCTTTTAACTTGGTTGTATTGAAAAGACTTCTCCTCCACTTGGATAAAGGAAAATGAATGCGGGGAACTAGGGGACTGAACACTTCATTCTGTCACACTTGGTTCAATATCCTATTTATAGACCTTAAATCTAAAGACAACAGCAAAAAAGTAAGGTTTCTAATGTCACCAAAATAAGAATCCATGGCCCTAGTTACATGTACACAATTTCCTTCTGGAAATCTATAAAATTGTATACATTAATTTAGCTTTCTTTCTTGCTCATAATTTCTATCCTGCCAAAATATAAACATATACTTTATATAACTTTACACAAGGAAAATATTCCAAAGAATTGGAAAAATGAGCAATATGTTAGAAGACAATTATGTGACTTATTTGAATTGTTAGGTTCTCATACAGCTTTGTTTATCTAAAATATAATAAGCTTCAGTTTTACTGTTACAACTTGTTTATGAAACAAATTATTCAGTTTCCAGAATATTTAATGATTACTTCCATGTATTAAACAGTAGTCATAAGAAATAGACAACCAGAGGATTGTGTTTTTTCTTTGCTGACTATTTTTTGCTTTTATCTGTCATTTTTGATAAATATATCAAGTTAAAATTTTCCATACACAACACCACTTATTGTAAATAAAATTTACAGGTAGAGGAAGTTTCTTAAAGTAAGTTTCTTAATAGTTTTCTTTTTGTGCATTAACCTGAAGATGACTATGTTGTTATCAATATTACTTTATACTTTCAAGAGAATAATAGAATTTGAAATTAAATACAATTTTAAAAAGCATGGTTCCTTAGGAAAAACGTTTCTCAGATAAGTGTGTTCGCACTAGGGCTGTTAATGTATTTTTGCTTGGGAGTGTGGGATTTAAACTTTTTTTTTTTTTTTTTTTTTTTTTTTTTTTTTTTTTTTTTTTGAGACGGAGTCTCACTCTGTCGCCCAGGCTGGAGTGCAGTGGCGCGATCTCGGCTCACTGCAAGCTCCACCTCCCGGGCCCACGCCATTCTCCCGCCTCAGCCTCCGAGTAGCTGGGACTACAGGCGCCCGCCACCTCGCCCGGCTAGTTTTTTTGTATTTTTAGTAGAGACGGGGTTTCACCGTGTTAGCCAGGATGGTCTCGATCTCCTGACCTCGTGATCCACCCGCCTCGGCCTCCCAAAGTGCTGGGATTACAGGCTTGAGCCACCGCGCCCGGCCGTGGGATTTAAACTTATTCCACTTAAGCAAAGATACGGTTCTTGATAATTCGATTTTTATTTTAAAAATAAGATTTAGAGAATTGGGATAAGAAGTAAATGATACACACAAATTATGTAGCATTATTTTGTTAAATTCATCTACTTAGATTTTCTTTCTCTATGTTTCATTTCCACTGATGTTAAATTTTTTTAAGGTACAATAAAGTTATAAATATCATCAGTAACCGACCATTAACAACTCTAAATACAGAAACAACATCAGAGAGCATACTACTCTTTTTCTTCATTAGTAAACTTTCTGTTTATATTATCCTAGTGGAAATTATGACCAGTTTTGTTGATAAAAGATTGCAGATCCTTGTGAATATCTCTACAGTTCATACCTATTGTAAGCGAATTACAAACCACCGAAACACAAAGACTTTTGCCTAGCTTCTTTTATTCTGCCAAGTAATTTATTTCCCAACTTGTTTTTTGGACACTGACAATAAACCTAAACGTTAAATCATTAAGAAATGCTGCTTGAAATTTTCAGCATCTTTACGTATTATAGGTTTTAATTGCAATTCAGGAAGCATTACAAGATTGATGAAAAGAAGTAAATGGCTGAATGGTACAGTAAATGTCATTGAGTTTATTTCATTTGGGAGTTCGGAGGTAATTAATCTTACATGCTTAATATCCACTCGAAGAGCTGAATTGAATTGGTGAGTTTGGGGCATTTCAATAGAAAGATAATGAGAGATGCCAAGATTTGGGGATCCAAAGGCTAATTAGTAATCAAAATCATAATTATAAAAAGGATTTAATTTGTTACTAAAGTATCAAATCCTAGTGGAATTATTGTTATAAGTCATTTCTTTCTTTTTTTCTCTCTCTCTCTTTTCATTCTGTTAACTTCTGGCCTTACTCCGCACTTAATATGCCTGAAATAGTCACAAAGCAAAACCTGGGGCTGTAACACAATGAGAAAAGCCTGTTGGAACAACACAGGAAGTAACAGAGTTAATCATTTATCCCCTGATGGGAAGGATTGTAGAAAAATATATACTATACGTATAATCATTGTATAACACCAGATTATACCGATTTCTCCCTCTTCTCATTGTTTGTATCTCCTAATTACCCAGTAATTCCTTATTTATTTATGACTTCAGCGACTGCTCTACTATTTTCTCCTTTTGTCTCTCTCATATTAGCTTTCTCATTGACTTCTGTGTCAACAGAGATACACGCCTGACATCTCGATTTCTGAATATCCTTGCTTCCATCTCAAATATTCACTTCCTTTGATAAAGGCCATTGTCATCACTGGTAACTGTACGATTTCTGAAATCTCAGTTCCAAGTAATCAGTATCTCATGCTCTAATCACTTCTTCGCGGACTGATATGATTTGGCTCTTTGCAGACTGATATGGTTTCGCTCTGTATCCCCACCCAAATCTCATCTCAAGTTGTAATCTCCGTGTGTCAAAGGAGGAACCTGGTGGAAGGCGATTGGATCATGGGGGCGGTTTCCCCCATGCTGTTCTCTGCAATAGTGAGAGAGTTCTCATCAAGATCTGATGGTTTTAAAATTGGCAGTTTCCCCTGTGCTCTCTCTGTCTCTCCTGCTGCCTTGTGAAGATGGCGCTTGCTTCTCCTTTGCCTACCACCATGACTGTAACTTTCCTGAGGCTTCCCCAGACATGTGGTACTGTGAGTCAATTCAATCTCTTTTATTTATAAACTACCCAGTCTCAGGTAGTATCTTTATAGCACTGTGAAAATCTGTGAAAATGAACTAATATACTGACCAAAAAAAAAAAAAAAAATACAAAAAAACAAAACAAAACAAAACAAAAACACTTCACTCTTAACAGACTCTCCAATCCATTGGTTTCATCAATTTCTTCACCAAGCAAGAAGAATTTTAAATGTTAGGAGTTAAAAGAGTAATATAGTTCAGACGCATTGTAAGTTATAATTCCAGGAAAATACGAAGTTAAATGACAAAAAAGAAGAGAATGGAGAACAAATTCATGCTTCTTAATTGCATTCTGGAGAATAGTAATTTCTCACTGGTACTTCTGATAGCATTTGAACAATATCAAGAAAGTCTGATTATATAACTCTCATATAGAGAAAGAAAAACACATGAAAACATAATCCTGGAGTATGTAAAGGAAAAAAGACATAAAGCAGGTATGATTATATGCCTAAAAAATGAATTATGTATTTGGCAATTACCTCAATTTCAATTTTATACTAAGATATACATAGGGGACAGTTTAGTTACCAATATTATTCTACCTACAGTCTGCTCAGATTGGCCAAAAAATCATAATTTTTGAAATCATGGCCACTTATATCTACTTTTTAAATTGTCACTCAAAACGTACTAGACATACAAGAATCTCACTCCTTTAAATCCATGTCAAACAAAATATAATGGTTTTTTTCATTAAATCTATTGAATAGTTTGGAACTATCCTCATCATTTAAGGTGGAACAGCTGTTAATTGTGCTAATGGGAATCAAGAAGTGATGAATAATAAAAGAAGTCATTGACCTTCGTAAGTGCTAATTCCTAGGGAAGTATGTCTAGTCTCATTACAAATATTTCAGACAGATTAAGGCACATTGACGAGCATTTAGTGATATCAAGTCACAGAATGCAATGTCTGGAAACCTCTGTATTCAAAGTATAAAGCTGTGCTATGAGACATACACTAAATCTAATGAAGCTCTTATTTCATTAGTCTTATATTTTATAGTTGACTGGCTTGGCTGTGGGAATCTTTGCCATAATTACAGGGCCACAGCTAACATTAATGAAAGAACAAAGGATATTATCATCATTTTGCAAAAGAAAGTTTTCATTGATTGCTGATGAGAAATTGGATTATGAGAAAACTAATATCAAACAAAAAAAAATTATAGATCACCTTTTCAACCAAATTAGTCTCTAGCTTTGTATCCTTGTCTTTTGGGAAAATTATAAATATTCATCTGGAAGATTGGGGGTTATTAAATAAGCAAATGTAGACAAAGCTAATGACTTTTCTGGTCTCTAAGAAAGAAAATTTACATTAACCACAGCTAAAGATATTTCTTTCTTGACCCTGAAACAGAGTCTACTTAATATAACCTTCTGCACTTTAGAAAGCTAAAAAATGGTCAATGGTTCGTTGAGAAGTTCCAAAGCAGGTCATTATGATCTTGAAGGTGTGTTTATGTTGAAGTTGAACACTTCTCTAGGGCTCTCTGACCTATAAATAAATGCTTCTCAATGGAATTTAAGCAAATTAAGCACTGCATTTGTAGGAAATAGTACAAATATAAGAAATACAAATTTTGCCCTCCACAAATCTATACCATCAGAAGGGAAGGATAAAACAAAAATAGATAAGAGGTTTAAGCAAATAAAATTTAGGTATTTATTTGTTTTTCAATTTTTAATTTTTGTGGGTGTAAAATAGGTGTATTTTATTTATGGGGTACATGAGGTATTTTGATATCTCATTTTGACAAGCATGCAATGTGAAATAATAACACCATGGATAATGGGGTATTCATCCCCTCAAGCATTTATCCTTTGTGTTACAAACAATCTTATTAAGCTTTTTCAGTTATTTATAAATATAGAATTATTATTGGCTACAGTCACCCTAATCAAGTAGTAGGTCTCATCTTTCTTTCTACTTTTGTACTCATTAACTATCCCCAACACCCCCTGGGGCCCTCACTACTCTTCCCAGCCTCTGGTAATCATCTTTCTACTGTCTATGTCCATAAGTTCAATAGTTTTTGATTTTTAGATCCTACAAATGAGTAAGAACATGCAGTGTTTTTCTTTCTGTACTTGGCTTTTTTCACTTAACATAGTGATTCCAAATTCATTTGTGTTGTTGCAAATGACAGGATCTCATTTTATTTTATGGCTGAATTGTACTCCCTGTGTATATGTAACACCTTTGGACACTCAGTTACTTCCAAATCTTAGCTATTGTAAACAGTGCAGGAATAAACAAAGGAGTGCAGACACATCTTTAATATACTGATTTCCTTTCTTTTGGATATATGCTCAGCAGTGCGATTGCGGTGTCATATGGTAGCTCCATTTTTAGTATCTATTTTCAGTGAATAAAACAATATACTTTCTGAAAGCACCAAAATATTGTTCCTTCAACATCATTTACTGATTTCAGCAAGGATTCATTTTGCTTTCTTCTTTCTATATGTCATAAAAATTCAAAGAAAAGTTTTAAGTGTAATAAACAGCACTTTAACATACTTTCTAATAATTCCCACTGCCTGGTAGTCATACATTTTTATAATGCCCTCCAATAGGGCTGTCGACTAGATTTAGTGACTCCCTTCTAATGAATACAACAAAATGATTAAATGTTACTTCCAAGAAAGAAAGTGATCGTGGTTTCCATTTTGCATGCCCTTTGTTGCTTTCTTGCTTGTTTGCTCTGATGGGAGCCAGCTTCCATATTATAAGCTCTTTCATGGTAAGTTCCCTGTAGCAAGAAACCTTGGAAGCTCTCCAGTCAACAACCAGGAAGGAATGGAGGCCATCAGTCCAATAGTCTCATGAGAAAACGAACCCTGACAATAACCACATGAATAATATAAATAGGTCCTCTCTCAGTCAATCCTTCAGATGAGACTACAGCCCTAACCAACACTTGGATTCCAGCCTTCTAAAAGAACTTGAGCCTGATGTACACAGCTGAGCTGTACTCAGATTCTTCGTGTACAGCAACTAACAAATGTTTGTTGTGTTGAATCTCTAAGTTTGGGGTAATTTGTTACATAATAGATAACTAAGTAAAACAAACAAACAAAAGCCTCTACTTTGCAAAAGATTATCATTTCCTCAAGATTTAAGTTTGACTTTATTTGCATGTTAAAGAAAACCAAACTAACTAAAATATAAATGAGATATATTTTCCATTTTTCTTAAAAATATGTTCAAGGGAAATTAGAAAATAATTACCATAAATATGTCCATCTTTAATTGGACTAATTAGTATCTTATGAAATACTTCATAAAAATTTTGTAACAATACATGAAATTATATCCTTATAAGATTAAATGACATCTCTTGCATCTTAATCAGTTGTTATAGGATTATTTGAAGCTCAGTGACATCTCCGAAAAGCAAGGAATTATGCCTTCAATTCTGAAAAATATTGCTTTAATTTGAATTTCTAAATCTGTTTAACTTGCTATTTATTATTGTGATACAGTATTTTGTAAGACTGAAAATACATACTTAGCATTATGTAGCTATCTAGCTCATATATATGAAAATAATATTAAATAAATATTTAAGCACTTTATAATAGCTTGTGTTTTGGGTTGTTAAAAAGTAATGATTCACACACTACTGACTTGCTTTTAAGCTAAAATCTATTACCCAGTACTGGAACTTTTACATTTTCAAATAAAGAGGCCAATTCAGTAGTTTATAATTATGATATTACAACATGTGGTTTAAAAATCACCTACTACCATATTTTTGTGCAAAAGGAGAAAATTATATCAACATTGCTGGAAATCTGAAAACTGGCAAGCAACTTAATTTTAATATTAATATTAAAAGTTGCAATTGCTTGGAAGCAAAAAAAGTCAATTAAAGATGAGGCATAGAAATATTCTATAATGTTTTTCCAAACAATTAAAAAAAACTAACAATAAAGAACACATAGACTATAAATAGCAAAATTTGGCATGGTTATTAAACACAGAAAGATGAAAATCAAAGTATCTCTTGAGGAAAACTTTTGATAAAATAGTGTTCTAATAATTTTACATATTACAAATATTTCTAAGTATGTTTCCTTTAGTATGTATAGGAAATGTAATTGGTAAAAGTTGTTTCCCTGTCTTTGCACAGAAGTGGATGTGCTTAATATGTATCTTTCTTTCCATTTGGAAGTATTAGTCTTGGGAAGTAGACTGACCTAAACAAAGCTGATCATCTTGAGCCTTTACGTGCTTGGCAGGATCTGTCATTCTTCATGTGAGTGCATCCAGTTGTTATATGATATCTCATAATGCAGTGAAATAGTTCAACTAACTCAAGTGATAAACTGAGTTACTGAGAGAAAATTAAAAAGGTCTAGTAACTAGGCCAAACCCCACGGTGACGATATGCCACTATGAAGATGCAGTGGGAAAAATCTGTCACTTTAATAAACGGTGTTCAGAAAACTGGATATCCACATGCATAAAAATGAAACCAGACCTTTCTCTTATACCTTTCACAAAAGTCAACACGGATTAAATATCTAAATGTAAGGACTGAAATCTTAAAATTCTTAGATGGTAACATAAGTGAAAAAGCTTTTTTGATATTAATTTTGGCAATGAATGTTTTGGATATCACACCAAAAGTTTAGGCAACACAAGCAGAAATAGTAGTTGGGACTACATCAAACTAAAAGCTTCTGCACAGCAAAGGAAACAATTAACAAAATGGAAAGGAGGCCAAAAGGTTGTGAGAAAATATTTGCAAAATATAAATCTGATAAGGAGTTAATATCCAAGAAGTATAAGGAACTGATACAACTCAATAGCAATAATAGTAATAATAATAATAACTGAATTAGAAAATAGGCAAAGGACTTGAATAGGCATTTTTCCAAAAACACATAAAAATGTCCATATATGAAAAGGTGCTAACCACCACTAATTATCAAAGAAATGCAAGTAAACCACAATAAGATATAACCTTATTCATGCGCAGGTGGGATGGTATTATTATCACAAAACCAAGAGATAACAAGTGTTAGTGAGGATGTGAAAAAAAGAGAAGCCTTTTATTCTGCAGGTGGGAATGCAGATTCTTACAGCCATTATGGAAAACAGTGCTAAGGTTTCTTAGAAAATTAAAAATAGAAATACTATATGGCCCAGCAGTCTCTCTGCTGGCTACATGCCCAACAGAAACAGCACGTCACAGAGATACCTGTGTGCTCATATGTATTGTGGCATTATTCACAACAGAGAAGATAAGGAAACAACCTAAATGTCCATCAATGGATAAATAGATTTAAAACTCTGTGATATATATAATGTAATATTATTTTTCAGCCTTAAAAAATATAGATAGTGCCATTAGTGACAACATGAATAAACTTGGAGAACATTATGCTAAGTGAAATAAGCCAGGCACACAAAGAAAAAGTACTGCATGATTTCAATTATGTGTAGGATCTTCAAAACAAAACAAAACAAAACAAAAAAGACAGAACTCATAGAAGCCAAGTAAAAGCATAGTTGCTAGGAACTGGGATGTGGGGGAAATGGGGATATGTTGGCTAAAGGGTACAAACTTGCGGTAAAGTAGGATTAATAAGTCTAGACATCGAATGTACAGCATGAAGACTATAGTTAATAATATAGTCATATAGTATTGTACATTGAAAATGTGCTGTATAATATAGTAATATAATACAGTATTGTACATTGAAAATGTGCTGAGAGAAAATGTGCTGAAAATGTGCTAGATTTTAGGTGCTCTTAACACACACACTCAAAGGTAACTATGGAAGATTAAAAATACATTTTTTATTATTTTACTTTAAGTTCTAGGGTACATGAGCACAACATGCAGGTTTGTTACGTATGTATACAGGTGACATGTTGGTGTGCTGCACCCATTAACTCATTATTTGCATTAGGTATATCTCCTAATGCTATCCCTTCTCCCTCCCCTTACCCCCTGGCTGGCCCCAGTGTGTGATGTTCCCCACCCTGTGTCCATGTGTTCTCATGAAAAATACATTTTTTGCCTAGCTCTAATAATTATTTCACTAAGTATATGTCTATCCTGTTGTGAACCATAAATTATACGATGGAAAAAGTTTCATTTTAAATATAAATCACCAAATACTTTACAATAAAAAAAATAAGATACAATTTGAAAATAGTAACCAGAAGAAAGCCCGAGTGCCTATATTAGCATAAGACAAAGTGAACCACAGGAAAACTATTAGAAAAAAGAGGGACATTACATAATGACAAGATGGTTAATTTGTAAAAATCTATTAAAATTATATACATAATATATACATTGAAGTACATGTATCAACAGAATTTTAAAATACATAAAACAAAAACTAAGGGAACTAAAGAAGAAATAGACAAATATATAATTAAAATTAGATATTTAAAATTATTTTCTCATTAACTCATAAAATAACTAGATAGAAAATCAGTTGAGATATAGAAGGTAAGGCAACAATATCAATGTAATTTTCATAAATTACATTTGTAGAATAGTCCATGTAGAAGTAGTAGGATGCACATTCTTTTCTTTTCTTTTTTTTTTTCAACCCTTATTTTAGGTTCTGGGATACATGTGCAGGATGTGTAGAACTGTTACATAGGTAAATGTGTGCCGTGGTGCTTTGTTGCACAGATCAACCCATCACCTAGGCATTAGCTATTCTTCCTGATGCTCTCCCTCCACCCCCACTCCAAATAGGTCCTAGTGTGTGTTGTTCCCCATGATGTGTCCATCTGTTCTCATTGTTCAGCTCCCACTTATAAGTGAGAATATTTGGTATTTTGTTTTCTATTACTACGTTAGTTTGCTAAGGATAATGGCTTCCAGCTCCATCCATGTTCCTGCAAAGGACATGATCTCATTCTTTTTAATGGCTGCATAGTATTCCATGGTATATATGTACCACATTTTCTTTATCCAGTCTATCATTGATGGGCATTTGGGTTGATTCCATGTTTGCTATTGCAAGTAGTGCTGCAATGAACATATGTGTGCATGTATCTTTATAACAGAATGATTTACATTCATTTGGATATATACACCGTAATAAGATTGCAAGATCAAATGGTATTTCTGCTTCTAGATCTTTGAGGAATCGCCACACTGTCTTCCACAATGACCGAACCAATTTACACTTAATTATAGTTAAGAATTAAATAAAATCAATTCCATATACAAGATTCTGTAAAATAGTAGTGGTAAAAGTACTTTTCAACATATTTTATGAGGCCAGGATTACCGTGACACCAAAACCAGACAAAGCAGTACAAGAAAACTACAAACCACTACTCTTCATAACATAGATAAATAAATCTTCAACAAAAATATTAGCATATTGAATCTAGAAATATACCAAAAGGTAATACATCATCTACAAGCAGCGTTAATTTGGGAATGCAAAGCTGCTTCAACATTCAAAAATATGTCAGTATGCATTTCCATATCAACATTCTAAAGCAGGAAAATCTTACACTCTCCTGCTCTTCTCTACCTCAGTTTTCCAGTCCAAGGAAGAACATACTTGCAGATCTTTGAATAATGCTTTCTTTGTAAAATCAGATGCTTTACACTTGCTATTCTCTCTACATGGAATGCTCTTCCCCTTCTTCTTACTTGGCTAATGTTATTAGTTGAATGGTTTCCCCAAAAAGATATGTCGAAGTCCTAACCCCCAGCATGTAAGAATGTGACCATATTTGGAAATGATGTCTGTAGAGAAGTAATCAAAGTAAAATGAGGTCATTAGAATGGACTCTAGTCCAATATGACTGGCGTCCTTATAAGAAGAGTAAAGCTGGACACAGAGACAGACACATTATGTGGCTATATGAAGACACACAGGGAGAAGACCACCATGTAGCTGGCATGATGCATGTATAAGCCAAGGGAGGCCAGGAGTTGCCAACAAACACTGGAAGCCAGAAGAAGCAAGGAAGGATTCTCCTCTAGAGCAATCACAGAGAGTTCAGCCCTGCTGACACCTTGATTTCAGATTTCTAGACTCCAGAACTGTGAGAATAAATTTATGATTTTTTAAGCCACCCAGTGTTTGATACTTTTTAATGGTATATCTAGAAAATTAACACAGCTGGCTTCTTTTCACCCTTTATATATTAACCAAAATGTTCCTGTCTATCCCATCCACCCTCCCCTGTAAGTTATCTTATCCTCAAAGAAGCCACCAGCCTCCAATCATTCTGGACCTCAGAACTCTTCTTCGTTCATAGCATGTGTTAGCCATGATTATTTCAGGAAAATGGAAATCATTTAATCTATTTTAAGATAGAAGGAATTCCGTTTAGAGAATTATGAACAAAGATTGGTAGGGAAGAGGAATAAAGATCAGAGAATGCTACTGCTTACTTGGGAAGTCAGGAACTTCAGAAAATCCATGTTTATAATCATATACCTCCAGTGCTAAGCTAAGTGACTAGCTGAGAAACACATTATAAAATCCCACATGTGCTGAAACACATAGCATGTGCCGAAACACATAACATGTGCCTACCACTGTTGGAGAAATAATAAAGCTTCTACCGCCCTTTCTCAGTTCAAATCCTTCATTCATGTCTTTTGTTGACAGAATCTAACCTAGAATTTGCTGGCCAATCTAGCCCTTCTGTTAAGGAAGAAACAGAGAACGGGAAAATTGAGTCGCCTGTCGACAATGAGGCTATCAAACCTTTGTATACTAAATATTTGTACCTAACATTTCACCAGTACTTAATTTCCAAACAACAATAGTGATGATATTTTGCTTCAAATTAATATGTGGAAATTATCCTTGATACAAGGATGCACAAAGGGTAAACAAAAATTTCACTTATCATATTTCATTCATCACTGAATGACCTTCATTACTCCTCTCATTCATTCATCTTCTGTCACAATTTGCCATAGATATCCTATATATTAACAGATAAATTATAAGTTTAAGTTACACGAGTAACATTGTGTATAATAACAGTTAAAAGCTAAAGGATAAATAAAAAGTTAATATATACAAATATATGCATAGCAAAGCACAGAAAAATAAACATAGCTACTAAGATACTCATTTTCATGGTTGGGCAGAAAATCTGTTGATATTTATATTTTTTATTATTTTGCTACCCACTTTATGTTCCCTTTGCCTTCTGTTATTTGGGGTTCATTTCTTTTTTGGGTAATGCAATTCTTTAATTGTGAATCATCTGAGCTATTAATGGCCATGACTTTTCCCATGACTTTTAAAAAAATGGACCTAGAAATATAAAGAGGAGTTCACATAAGGATCTTCTGGGAATTAGCACAACAAATGAAAGGCTTTGAATTTTATGCTTAGGGATTTGAACTGTGTATTTGTAGCAGAGTCATTGATGCTTTCTAAATAGGGGAATGATATGGTATATTAGCTATTTTATGTTGACTTTTTCATTCTTGGTATACCAGATTGGCTTCAGAGCAAAAACCCAAAGCAAGGAGATAAGGTCAGTCATGAAGATAGTTTAGTCATCTATAATACGGTGATGAAGATACAAACCAGAAAGACAGGGGAAAAAATCAACAGTACCTGAGATTTTAATTAGATATAAAGCCTAAGGAGTAAAAAAAGACTAATGTTATAATGGAGTTTTGAGGAGGTGTGGAGTGGATAGAAATCAGCATTCAAACCAAAAGGAAACCTTTTACTGACACTTGAAGTACCTCAGCAAGAAGGCCTTGGAGGTATAGTCTGAAGTGTAATCAATTAACACAACTTTTTTGGTAACTTAAGGTTACAGCTTGTCAGAAATTTTATGGTGGATGACTTAAGTAGAGAATTATTGTCAGGAAGAAGGGGAAAACATTTACTATAAGGGAAAAATACTTATGAAATTCTTTTTAATGAAACATTTAATAATTCAGCAAATGTATTTATAGAAATGCATTGCAGAAACAGCAGAAAGTAGAAAAATATTAGATCATCTAATTTAGAAAGGTTTTTTTGCTTTCAATATTTATGGTGTAAAAAAGTTGCTACACTCATCATGTCGGAGATATTAATGATAAATTCATTTTCAAACTTATAATTTAAGGCAAATGTTATAAGTTCTATCTGGTTGAATTCTTATTTGCTGAGGCAGTAAATCAGGGTTCAGTCACAGACTCAGAACCACTATGAATGGTATGGAATAAAGAATTTATTGTACCATTAATGTGTCCACCATGGTAGGAGCAGGTAAAATCTTTGGAAGGCTGTTGCCTCTGTTCCTGGAGGTGGCCTGGGATGACTTGCAGGTCAGAAGGACTGAGTGTGAAATGGGGAGAAAGAGGGCAAATTGAGATCAGTGAGGACACGCTACAGCCGATTGGCCTCTCACAGCTTCCCACCCTGGGTGACCCTCAAGACAAACCAGAACTCTTGACCACAGAGCTGATTACTTGACTGGCCCAGAACTCAAAGAAGCTGAAAGAGGTCTGGAAGGAATGGAGAGAGCTCAAATATAAAAGCAAATCTGGATTTAGTAAAAAGGGAATTCATTTGAAGATGACCAAGAGGGCCTTAATTCTCCTCTTGGCTTGATTAAACCTTTGACAGACTTCTTCCTGACTTCTCTTTACTTGAAAAAAACTTCAAATTATAAATTCTTTATCTTCTCCTTTGAAATATATGTAAAGCTTCTTCTAGCCTCTTGCTAGTTTTACCACCCAGAAAACGTATTTCTCAGAAACCTGAGAACCCTTCTCTGTGGGAGGGTAGAAGTCTAATTTCCATGGACACCAATTAGCAAACACAGATGGACTAATCACAGAAAAACATTTGCAAATTCAAGAATAAATCAAAGTGCTGGACAGATTGCACTGACCAACCTCCCCCTCACATCCTCCAGTACTTTTCCACAAGTTCACCCCAGGACTAAAAATCTCTGCTGCCTTTTATTTCAGTAGAGTTGGGGAGTGAGTTCAGCCTCACCCTCCTATTATGATAGTCTTGAATAAAAGTCTTCCTCTCCGATTTAACTTGTCTAGTGCAAGTTTTCTTTGACAAAAGAATGATTGCAAGGGAAAAGAGGAGGGACTAGTGCAATAAGGAGAAAGCTGTCACCATAAGATCTCCAAACATCTCAAGGTTAGGCAAAAAGGGTTTCTCTATTATAGAAAAGAGTACCAAAGTTAGACAAAAAGGGGTGTGAGGAAATGGGATGAAGAGGTAGCAGATGGTAGATCAGAGAATGTTTTACAGTGAGGCCAGTCAATTCTCAGATGGGGCTATTAAGATGCAGTCATATGCTGGCCAAAGTTTAAGTACCTGGGGAGGAAGAGAAGCTTAACCAAAGTGCAATTAATAAGTATATTGTGCTATTCATTAGTGGGGACAAGAACTTCAGGTAATCATTTCTGAAACAAAAAATAATGGAAGTTTGAAAAGTCTATGTCTGGTCTTTTCATAGAGAGACAACTGGTAAGTCTTGTCCAGGTCATATGAGGAAGAGAGTTTCTTTGCCTAGGCTGTGTTCTAGAACACAAAAGGATGCATGTGTGTAAAACTGTAGGGTAGATTTTCACCTGATCTTTCTTTCTGGGATCACAGGGCTTGGGTAAAATTCAGAATTGTCAGAAGCCATCAGCCTGGCTGCTGCCCCACACTCACCTATGCCGAATTTCATAGGATAACAGCTGTTGCTTTCTTTCTACCTTTCAGGTCTCTAGCAAATTTCTCTTGTGGCTAACCCTAACTCAGAACCATACAGTGAAGGAAATTCTAAGAAATACAGCTTGGCTAAGTTGATACATCATAAAATAGACTGAATTGAGTGAAAAAAAAAGTTGAAGCAATGTGATTCTGAACAACTTGAGCTGTGAGAATAAATATATCCCAGTAAGGAGGTACCAACTGTATATGGATAAAAAAAAATCATAGTGGATAGGGTGTTATGTGTATAAAAATTGTCATTTATTTCTGAAGCATGTCTGCCTAGTTGATGCAAGCTCCTTGATGTGTCTATAGTCCGTAACACCTAATGTCATTAATACTTATTGCATTCTAATTACTTTTTGGTGTGTGGGTATTCCAAATTAAGTTTAGATTCCCAAGGTCAGGAAATGTTTATGCTTTTTTTTGGTCACTAGCACATAAGATTGTACCTGAGCCACTGAAGGAGTTCATTATGGGTTTGCTGAAAGAATGGCTGAATGAGGTAGTGAGGTCTTTTGATTGATGAATGTTGAATTCATAACTCTAGCAAAAATATCATGACAAAGGAAAGAAACAAGTCATATCAAAAATAAAAACTATCTTACTTTTTATGTGACTCAGCATTCAAACCAAAAAGCAAGTTTATACTGGCACTTTGAGTACATCATGAGAAGGTCCCAGAAGCATAGTCAACAGGACAATTATTTTGTAACCAAGAGTTACAGATTATCAGAACTTTTTAAGGCAGCTGACTAAAGAAGGTTTTTTTTTTTTTTTTTTTTTTTTCCCCCAGGACAAAATTGTTATGAACATTTATTCTTTTGGTACCTTTTATTTCTATTTGTTTTAAAATATGCTCTACATAAAGAAAAATCATTCACATAGTTACCAGCTCTCTTTTAGAGCATTGACCAAAAAAAAATGTAATATGTATACACACATCACATAAGAATTAGTGCCTTTTTCTTTTCCTGAACCTGACGTTGCCTCTGCTTTATTTGAAACACTGTCCAACAGACCCCCTTCCTGGAGCTGACGGTACCCAAATTGGCTTCATATGCTCTTTTACTTTATCCTGAAAAACCTTACCCTAATCCTCTCTGCGTTGTTACCTTAACCCATCTCTTTCATAATTTCATTCCTATTACACTACTTCCCCATGATGCCCTCAATCATACACCTCTAAATTGTTTCAGAAGCTTCCTTGTTCCTTACAACTTCTTGTAAGAGAATGGGCTGTCCCTCACTCTTAAATATGTCAGCTGATAGTTACTAGAAAATCCAGGAAGCCTGTCTGTAAAAGATGTTTTCATTCCAAGTCCCTATTATTGCCCTGTCCCAAATTTTTTTCCCTTTTGACCCTCCACTTAGCTAATTCTTATAACTGTTTACACTTAATCCAGAGTCATTTAGTCTCCATAACATTATAATATTTCTGCATAAGGAATTAACACTTATTTAACAAACACTAATGGTGATCACCATGTGATAGGCTTTGTTTCCAAGTGATTTCCAAGGATGAATTGTGTAAAGCACACAAAGAATATGTAAGAAAGGTGTTATTTCTATCCCCATTTTACAACTGGGAAAACTGAAGCTTGGTGAGTTTAGGTAATTTATCCAAATTATAACTAATAAGCAGCAAAGCCAGTAGTCAAACCTGAGGAACCTAGGCACAAAGATCAAGCTCTTGTTCTCCACACGGTGCTTTCTTCCATGACTTCAAAAAGAAAGGGAGAAAAAAAAAATTCAACTGCAAGAAATGACAAAAACGGAAAGACAGATTAAGAAATAGACCTGCAAAGATGAACAACAGCACAGAATGACAGTAATCAGAGAAGAAAAAGAGGAAGACAGGGACAGGGAATGATAGACAGAAATATGTACTTTCACAAAGATGGAAGCAAAAAAATAATAGTCAAAAAAGACAGCAGCACAGAGGCCAAAACATTCAGGTTTAAAAATATAGTTTATTAAATATCTTGCTATTTGTGAGGCATACAGTTATTTTTCTTTCTGAACTGCAAGTTATTAGGAGTTAAAGTTGAAATATTTTAAACACACATAAAGGAGTTTGCATTTAGACACAAATGATCTACATGTAAGAATGCTGAGGAATAATTTAAAAAGGAATGTGGAGAAAGCCTGTTAAAATAAGTAACTTGGCAACAGTAGAAGGCTAGTGACACATTTAGGAAATAATTGGCAATATTGGTTGTTTTTAAGGAGACCCCAGAATTTAGAATGCTAAATAAATATTGTTTTTTAAAGATATTGGTGGCATGTATGCTAACAAGACTTGGAACGAGATATGCCTCTGAACTGGGTGAGCTGCAGTCTCTAAATTACCTGCACAAGAGTCATCCTGGTGACATGCTCAGCGTGCTAATTTTATACCAGAAAAATGTACAGACTTCTTTCAGGTCATAGGGACTGCTGGAAACTTAGGAAGGAGTAGACCTGTAAAAAGCCTAATAGCAAAGTATGTGCTGAAAAATTGCCTTGCTTTCCTCTTCGCATTTATAAACTGTGTTGGAGGACGGTCTCCATGTGTTGGAGCATTATCTCCATTTTTTCCACATGCTTTCTCCCTGAAGTGAGAACTTAACGACAGTAAAGTATCAATGTCACCAAGCTGGCAGCCTGTGCTTGTCGGATATGGTTTTTGTTCTGCAGATGGCACAGAAGGAATGGCTAGAGATTACTGCCCATTTCCCAGAAGTCTCTGAGGAGTTGTTGAGCACCTCCGTAATAAAAAAAGCTTTGTTTTGCAGTGACTTATGTTCATTCATCCATTCATTCATTTGAATAAGGGACAAACTATTTTCTTCACTATTTTATTGAAGTGTAATTGAAGTACAGCAAATCACACAGAGTTGATCGTTTTTATTTGTGAATCCTGTATTTGTAAAATCACCTACTTAATAACATCATGGCACTTTTGTAGTCATCTGAAGATGTGCGGAGAGGTGAAAAATCTGAAAAAAATTTCTCTTTCATGTTTCAGCTCTCAAACTGTAAACAAGTACCCTGTTTTGGTTGTCCATTCAGTGACACGTTGTCCACATTTTTGTGCTTTTTGTTGGTGATTTTGCTGTTTAAAATTGGTCTCTCGAACCTACCACTAAAGTGCTATCTGATGTTCCTAAGTGCAGGAAGTCTGTGATGTGTTTTATAGAGAAAATATGTCATTTGGATAAGCTTCCTGCAGGCATGAGTTCTAGTGCTTTTTCACTGGGAGCTCAATATTAATGAATCAACAATATGTTACACTCAGAAAAGGAAGAAAAAAAATTGCCAATCTGTATCTGAGGCTGTTCCAGAAAGTGTTAAAGTAATATTTATAAATGAAGCCATGGAAAACAAAGAAAAGTAGTGAAATTTGTGAATTAATGAGATGATAGCTTATTTTTTCAATTGAAAAAAACAAAAGCATACTGGATAGCATTGTTGTGAGACTGAAAAATCCAAGACATTTATGGCTGTGTTACACAAGGTCAGGAAAATGTTAAAACCTCCTTGGCTAGTTGTTTCCAGCTTGCATGTTTCCAATGGTGATATCACATAAAAAATGTTAGGCTTCAGTGTGAGACAGGTTCTGCAGATCAGAAGACTGCAGAGGAATTTTGAGAATACCTGCTAAGTGTTACAGGGAAAACGGTTATGTAGAAGAGCAGGTTTTCAATGCTGATGAGACTGACTTACTTTAAAGGTCCTTGGCAAATGAACATGTATAATTCAAATGACATTTCGGTTGAACAAAATGTGACCAGAGGCTCACAGGAAATTAACCCTGTATTTCCCAGGAGCAATAGCTGAGTATTTTCTGACTCAGTATTTGTGGTGACTTAATAGAACATAACTACTATGGATAAAGAGAATAGACTATATGTTTCAAGTATACAAATCAATTTATACACACACACACATATAGATATGTATATATGTATGGATGGATATCCAAGAAACTGTCAACACAAGATAATGAGCATTTTCTTTACTACCCAAAATTTTTTGTGCCTCTTTGAAATTCATCGCTCCTTCTACTTCTATTCCTAAACACCCATTAAACTGCTTTCTGAACCTATGAATTCATTTGCATTCTCTATAATTTCATAAAAATGAAATATACTCTTTTTACTTCTTTAAGTCTAGTTTCTTGTACTCAGAATAGTGACTCTGAGATTTTTACATGCTATTGTGTGCATCAATAGTTCTTTTCCTTTTATTGCTAAGTGGTGTTCCATAGAAAGAATAAACTCATCCACTTATGGACATTTATGTTGATTTTAGTGTTTTGCTATTACAACTAAAACTGCTATGAATGTTTAAATATGTATGTTGTGGGAACATATATGTTTGCATTCCTTGGCTAAATAGTTAGGAGTGGAATGACTGGTGCAGGTGGTAGGTGTAGGTTTAAATTTTTAAGAAATCTCCACACTGTTTTCCAAAGTAATTGTACTGTTTTACACTCCTAACAGTGCCATATGAGAGGTCCAATTACTCTGCATATTCCTAATGTTGGTATAGTCTGTGATAACTTTTAGCCATTTGTAGCTCATTGTGGTTTCAGTTTGCATTTCCCAACAACTAATAATGTGAAACATCTTTTAATGTGTTTTTTTTTTTTTTTTTTTGGTCACATATACTCTTTTATAAAACGACCTTTCAAGGGCCAGGAACGGTGGCTCACGCCTGTAACCCAGCATTTTGGGAGGCCAAGGCAGGTGGATCACCTGAGGTCGGGAGTTCGAGACCAGCCTGACTAACATGGAGAAATTCCGTTTCTATTAAAAATACAAAATAAGCCAGGCATGGTGGCACATGCCTGTAATCCCAGCTACTCGGGAGACTGAGGCAGGAGAATCACTTCAACCCAGGAGGCAGAGGTTGTGGTGAACGGAGATCACACCATGGCACTCCAGCCTAGGCAACAAGAGTGAAACTCCATCTCAAAAAAAAAGAAAAAGCGACCTTTCAACTCTTAACTATTTTTAAATTGAGTTGTTTTTTATTACTAAAGCTTAAGAGTTATTTATATATTCAGTTATAATCCTTTTGTTTGATACATACTTTGTGAATATTTTCTTCCAGTATGTGGCTTGCCTTTTTGTTTTCCAAATGGTGTCTTTCAATGAGCAAGTTTTACATTTTGATGCAATCCAATCAATTTTCTTTTATGTGTTTGGTTTTTGAGTTTTCACTAAGAAACTTTTACTCATTCAAAGGTTGCAAAGATTGTTTTTCCTATAATTTTCCTGGTATTTTATAGTTTAAATTTTACATTTAGGTGTACAAACTATTTTGAGTTAAATTTTGTTATCAATATGAAAAAGGATCAATGTTCATTTTTTTTCCCGAATGTATATCCAGTTGATCTAGTATCATTTGTTGAAAAGACTTAATTTCCCATTGAATTGCAATCTTTGTGAGAAAGTCATTTGTATGGTCTATTTCTAGATAATATCCATTCTATTCCATTGATTTAGTTGGCTACCTTGTCAATATCACACTGTCTTGATTACCATAGTTTTATGGTAAGTCTTGATGCCAGTTAAGGTAATTTCTGTAACTTTGTTATTTATATATTTCTCTTTTTTTTCATTATTCTAAATCCTTTGCATTTTCCTATAAATTTTAGAATCTCCTTGTCAAATTCTACCCACAAAAAGTCCATGAGATTTTTTATTGGAAATATGTTGACTTTATGGAGCAAATGTGTATGAGTTTGCTAAGACTGCCATAACAAAGTACTACAGGCTGCGTGGCTTAAAGTACTGAACCTGTGATTTATTTTTGCACAGTTCTGAAGTCGAGAAGTATAAGATCAAGGTATCTACAAGAGTGATTTCTTCTCAGGGCTCTATCCTTGGCTAGTAGATTATCTTCTTCCTGTATCTTCACATGGCATTCTTGGTGTTCTAATCTCCTCTTCTTATAAAGACACCAGTCATGTTCAATTCGGGCCCACCCTAATGGCCTCATTTTAACTTAATCACTTCTTTAAATATCCTATTTCCAACAATAGTCACATTTGGAGGTACTGAGGGTTAGAAGTTCTGAATTTTGAGTAATTTTGACTTTTGTCCTGAGTATTGTGAATGTTATGTTTTATAGACTCTGGATCTTGTTGTAATCCTCAATGTTAATGTATTTGTTTTGGCAGACAATCAATCCAGCTAGGTTCAGACCTTAAGTTCTTTTTTTCTTTTACGTTTAATTAAGAAATAATAATTGTATATATTTTTGGGATACAATGTGATGTTTTGATACATGTTTACAGTGTAGAATGATTAAATCAAGCTAATTAACAAATCTATTACCTCACATACTTATCATATTTTTGTACTGAAAACATTTTAAAATCTGTTCTTTTAGCAATTTTGAAATATATGATGCAGTGTTATATTTATTATAGTTGTAATTCTGTGCAATAGATCACTAAGGTTCATTCCCCTTAACTGAAATTTTGTACTCTTTAATCAACATCTCCAGTTGATGTTAGATAATCTCCAGTTTTCCCATTCACCTCCCACCCCTAGCCTCTGGTAACCACCATTCTATCTGCTTTTTCTATGAGTTTGGCTTTTTTAGATTCCATATTAAGTGAGATCATGTGGTATTTGTCTTGTGGACCCGGCTTATTTCACTTAGGGTGATGTCCTCCAGGTTCATCCACGTTGTTGAAAATGATAGAATTTCCTTCTTTTTAAAGGCTAAAGATATTCCATTGTGTATATATCATATATTATCTTTATCCATTCATCTGATAATGGATACCTAGGTTGCTTCCACTAGGACAGACACTAGGTATAGGTTTGGGGTGGGGGAAAGAAATATGCATATAACCAAACTCATATTTGTTTTCTTCCTCTTATTTTCTCAACTAAATTGTTTTCCCAGTGAGACAGTTACATTACCAATTGTGAAGTGACATAATAAATGTTATACTAGAACTGTAAAAAAGTGCTGTGAGAATGAGTGTAATTGGGAAGTGGCCTTCTGAGAGACTTGGGCAGCTTTCATAAAGGAGAGTGCTGATGAATGCAGATAATTTTGGGGAGAATCTTAAAAGATGTCAAACAGTTTACCAGGCAAAGAAAGAAGAAGAAGAAGTAGAAGGCATATTTGGATCATGGCAAGTCATCTGAAGGTGACTGGAGGATGTAGTAAAGAGTTTAATAGGATGAAGATGGGAAGATGGGAAGATGGGAAGTTTAACGTGCTCATGGATTTGCATGCCATAGTATAAAGTTTACATTTTATTGTGTAAGCAGATGTGTTTATATTTTGAATTACCTTTCAAGTCTATTCTTCTGATGCTCTTACCTGAGGGAATCTCTTTAAACAGTCATAAAAATGATCATGCCCACTCTTCTGATTTTCAACATTGCAAACATATTCACATCAGAAATGTCCTTGACACAAAAGGTCTGCATAAAATGAGCATGCAGAAATCTAACAACATTTCTTCACTAATTAGTCAACTGGCAACAGTAAATTGATTACAATAAATCTGAATAATAATGTATAAAAGCAGAAAAAAGAAGATATATTTTGGGCCTCAGAATCTTAGCAAGAGAAATTCTAACTCAAAACAAAAACTGTAGATATTATCTAGGGAGATCCACTGAATCGCACACTGTAGAAATTAATGTTTACAATGGATGACTGAAGTTACAGCCCAAACTCTGTTTTTCCCATGGGCATGGGAACTTTGAGCTCAACAAGTTCTGGAAGTAAAGCTAATAACAATTAGATGTTTGACTGGAATGTTTCTATCATCTATACTCCTTAAAATAATCACATCTCAGATAGAATAATGGCCATGATAAGTCTTAACATATGCATACCTGAGGAATTGAGTTTGCCTGGGAAGAGATGCAATTGATTTGCATAATCTTTACCTTAACCAAAAGGGGTAAAATAGAAAAGAAAAAGATTATTACATTTTTTTAATTATACTTTAAGTTCTAGGGTACATGTCCACAACGTGCAGGTTTGTTACAAATGTATACATGTGACTTGATGGTGTGCTGCACCCATTAACTTGTCATTTACATTAGGTTTATCTCCTAATGCTATCCCTTCCCCACTCCCCCAACTCACGACAGACCCCGGTGTGTGATGTTTATTTTACTTTGGATTTATTTTAACTAATGCTATGTGTGTACCCTATATTGAACAGTCATGACTTTTATCCATAATTCAGATAATTTGAATATTTCTTTATTTCAAATTTAGGGATTCTTATGGCTCTCTGTTATTTATTGGTGGATTTTAGATTAATAATTTTCTTTAAAATGATTAGTGTTCTTTGCACATTTGGAAATCAAGCCCCACAAATCTTGATACTTTGTGGGGTGGCAGGCAAAGGTGTCAGAAGAATTTAATGATTGTACAATTTCAGTGTGAATCCAAAAAAATAACCATTTTCCCAAAGTACTAGGGATACCTACTTTCTAGTGTGTTTGAATGGTTTCCAGGGCCTAAAACTGCAAAAGCAGTGTCTAGTGTGCATCAGATGCTCCATGAAGGTCACCTCACGATGATGTTTGATAGTGGCAGTGGCTCCTTCCACACAGTCCTGTAAGGTCCTCTGTCTCCCTCTACCACAGCAACTAGGGCATTCCATGGATTTATATTTTATATGTTTCTTTTGCACACTATTGACTCTTTAAGGAAACTTGTCTTATTCATTTAATATACTCAGAATCTAACCCAGTGTTTGGCATATTGTAGACATACTTCAAGTATTTGTTAAACTGTAGTAGAATGTTTGAGAAATAACAAGGATACTTCCAAAACAATGAGAATTATTCACATATTTCCTATACAAACACTAATTTGATAAATGACTATGAACATGTACATTGAATAAGTGAACACTTGAGTAAAATCATAAAGCAAGGGTCTTTTTCTCTGTAACTATCTTTGCACAACTACTAGGCTCCTTTCTCCAGACTCTGCAGACTCAAATCTCAAGAAGTCTTCATAGATTTTCCAGCCATCCAAAAGTTCCTGGTCACTCTCAGCATAAGAGTTTTACCTTAGTAGCCGGGCACGGTGGCTCAAGCCTGTAATCCCAGCACTTTGGGAGGCCGAGACAGGTGGATCACGAGGTCAGGAGATAGAGACCATCCTGGCTAACACGGTGAAACCTGGTCTCTACTAAAAAACATACAAAAAAAAAAACTAGCCGGATGAGGTAGTGGGCGCCTGTAGTCCCAGCTACTCGGGAGCCTGAGGCAGGAGAATGGCTTAAACCCGGGAGGCGGAGCTTGCAGTGAGCTGAGATCCACCACTGCACTCCAGCCTGGGTGACAGAGCAAGACTCCATCTCAAAAAAAAAAAAAAAAAAAGAGTTTTACCTTAGTAATGAACATATCAAATTCAATGTACAAATATAAACACTCAGTAAATAATTTGAATAGGCTGACTGTAGTCTGGGAAGACTGTAGTGAATCAAGGGAGTGAGCATAGTCAATTCAATAATCTTTCCCTGTTCCTCTCTCTTGTGATAACCGTAGAATTGAGTCAGGAGAAGAAGGGATAAGGGACAAGACAATCTCATTTAAGAAATAATCTGGCATTTGTGTGCTCAAGTTCAACACCAAATCTTTTTATCTTGGAACACTTTAGTGGTTTTCTTTGAGATTTCAGTGACTGTAGCCTTGCTTGTATCAGATAGTGCCTCTTCACTGTTGGGAGCTGCGTGACACACCCTCAACTTTGTCTTTCAACAACAATACACCTACAATGTCTTTCTGCCCAGAAAGGCCTCTTGGATAATCTCTGGGGGCACCTTCCTCTTACATGATCACATCTAGACCATAAAAAACACTCCTCTGTTCTATCAGCAAAGGCACTACAGCCTTTGTTTCCATTATAATAATCTGACAGATTTAGACGTATTAGTCAGGGTTCTCTAGAGAAATGGAACCAATGAGATGTTGCTTAACAACAGGGATATGTTTTGAAAAACGCATCGTCAGGTGATTTTTTCATTGTGCAAGCATCATAGAGTGTACTTACACAAACCTAGGTAATATAGCTTACTACACACCTAGGTTATATGGTATATCTAATTGCCCCTAAGCTACAAACATGTTATGGTACTGACTACTATAGGCAATTGTAGTAAATGGTGTTTGTGTATCTAAACATATCTAAATATAGAAAAGGTAATGCATTACATGTTTTGGTAGCCATGACATCACTAGGCACTGGAGATTTTTTACCTCCATTATAATCTGCATATATTTTTTTAAGATGGAGTTTGCTGTGCTGATAGGCTGGATGTGAACTTCTGTCCTCAAGCAATCCTCCCATCTCAGTCTCTTGAGTGGCTGGGACTACAGGCATACAACACCATGCTAGGTCCATTATAATCTTATGGAATCACTGATGTATATATGTTACTATATATACATATATGCACACACACTCTCTATATACACACACACACATCATATATGGTGTGTATATACCTTTTGACATATATCTAGGTGTGTACATATAGAGTTTATGTGTGTGCATATATGTGTGTATATATAAATGTGTATATATACACCTAGATGTATATCTGTATATATACACATTTATAGGTATATGTATATATATACACATGCACACCAAGATATATAGAGATCTGCACTCTCTAGGTATGTGTGTCTCTGTGTGTGTGTGTCTATATACATAGTCTCTAGGTATATAGAAGTAATGTTCCAACCATATATATATGTGTGTGTGTATATATGTGTGTGTGTGTATATGTGTGTGTATATATATGTGTGTGTGTATATATATGTCTCAATGGAGAAACCGTGTGTGTGTATATATATGGTTTATATATAGTACATATATGGTGTATATATCAAGTGTGTGTGTGTGTGTGTATATATTTATCTTTCACACTATTAACTCTTTAAGGGAACTTGTCATTCATTTTTATATACTCAGATTGTAACATAATGTTTGGCATATTGTAGACTACATATATACAGCTTGGAAAACAGTATACATATATACAGTTTAACAGATACTTGCAGTATGTCTAATATGTGTGTGTGTGTGTATATATATATATGGGAGATAAATATAAAGAGAGCAAAGGGGTGAGACAGAGAGATTGATTTATTATACAGAATTGGTTCATGCAAGTATGAAGGCTGAGAAGTCCTAAAATCTTTAGTCAGAAAGCCGTAGACCCAGAAGATCTGAGGATGTAGTTCTAACACTACCTCAGAGGCCTGAGAACCAACTGATAGTATAAGTTTCAGTTCAAAAGACAGCAGGCCTGAGAAAGAAGAAGAGCCAAGTTTCAGTGGAATATTGAAGGCAGAAAAAGACTAACATCTCAGCTCAGCAGTCAACAAGAAGAGCTTCCTCTCACCTGCAGAAGGGTCAGTCTTTGTGTTCTTTTTAGGTCTTCAGCTGATTGGATAAGGCCCACCCTTATTAGGGCAGGCAGTCTGCTTTACTCAGTGTGCCCATTAAAATGCTAATATCATCTCAAAACATCCCACAGAAACATCCCAGAATAGTGTGTGACCAAATACCCGGGTGCTGTTTCATCCAGTCAAATTGACATAAATTAATCATCCATAAGCTATATCTTCTTACATTAAATTTCTCAGGCACAGATTAAAAACTGGCTGCTTATGTTTTCCTAAACTTCAGACAATATATGCCAAGCTGTACAACTGGTACTTTTAAAACCTTTCTCACGAGATTGTATCTACTTTTCTTCTCCTATGACTTGGATAGGGAAAATGCCACAGAACTCCAAAGGTAGCTTCTCTTTCAGCTTCTCCAGTTCATTTCTTTTCTATCCTTTGAGTTCTGTTGTGCTTCAGGTCACAAGCTTTGATTATCTTCTGTTCTACTTTGCATAGAAATAGAATGTGCTCCCTCAGATTAATATGTTAAAGTCCTAACCTTCAGTACCTCAGAATGTGACTGCATTGGAGATATGATCTTTGCAGAGGTAAAATGGAGTTGTTAGGTTGGGTCCTAATCCAACATGACTAGTGTCCTTATTAGAAGAGAACATTTGGAAACAGGCAAGTACAAAAGGCAGATAATGTGAAGATCCAGAAATAAGACAGTCATCTCCAAGTCAAAGAAAGAGACCTTGAAAGAAACCAACCCTGCCAACACCTTGATCTTGGACTTCTAGACTCAAGAACTGTTAGAGAATTAATTTATGTTGTTTAAGTCACCCAGTCTGTAGCACTTTATTATGGTAACCCTGCAAACTAATACATTTCCTTTGCAGCTCTTGCTTAGCTGGTCTAGAAACCTTAATTTGAAATGTGTGGGTAGTTACCTCCTATTATTTTGTCTTAGCTTTTGGAGGATTTAAATGGAAGGAATCTCATTTTTAGAATATTACTATATGTCTCCTTTTTTAGTTTACTATGTATATATCTCCTTTCTAAAACTCTCTGCACTTGTTTCAAACAACTCAGTTTCATAAAACTTCAGATATGCGTACATGCATTTTAAGTCCAAACCATTGGAGAGCATCACCTTGAATGTTGCTATTTGGGCAACATTAAGTTTTGATGGAATATCAAGGAAAAAATGATTTTTAAATGGTATCTTAAGCCTGTTTCACGCTTCAAAAATAAAGAAAATGAATGAATGGATGCTTTTGATTACTGACATTAAAGATAGAACCCATATTTTATTTCATCCTGTAAGTAGAACCTGCTCAGATAAATGAATAATTATGATAAGGCAGATGTAGCACAACCCAGATGACATTTCTTTACCTCTTACATCTAAAGGAATAAGGATCTAGAGACATTAGCCATCTCTTTAAACATAGGAGTTTGGGAGTTGAAAGTTCAAACAAAATAAGAGAGAACAGTGAGTAAAATATTTTTGTAGTGCAACAGGAAATGAACTTCGTTAGCACATAATTTATCTTCAGTTGTAAATAACAACAGTGATTCTAAAAATATATAGCTGTGTGATGCTTCTAATTTGGTCTCATAATCCCATGCATTGACATGTGGTCAGTCTAGTACAACATGAAAATGTAAATGTGGCTTTCTTCACTAGGGTAAATACACATAGTGATGATACATACTTTGGTTGATAGTTTATACAGATCTTAAGGAATACCAATTAATTTGGAAACATAACACTGCCTGAAAATTAACATTTACAACCAGAATTACTCCTCATCAGGATTTCTAAATTTGTGTGCCTTTTCATATTCTTACTTTATCCAAGAAACTTAATGAAATCCCAGGTGCAGAACACTTTCAGAGTGTCTGCAGTTTGTCAGACACTCTCACATTCTCCTCACAGTGCACAGGCTTTTGTTAACAGGCAGACTTCATAGATTCTTTTTGTCAAGAGCTTATTGGAAACAGAAGTCTATTCTGTCTGCTAAATTTGAGGAACTGAGATTCAAGTTCTGGCACAGCTAAACTGTCAACAAAATGCAGTGATTGGGCTGATGTCCAATTTTCTAATATTGACTTGGCTCTTAAGAATCCTAATAAAGTAAAGTACCAGTGGCAACTCCAGCCAAAAGCATGCCTTGGACACCTTCATGTTTTATGAGGACCCATATCAATTTTCTATGACAACATCTAATATCTGCTTTCTTACCTGTGATGTGTTAGCACCAGGTTCCTGACAAGTAACAGTCTCCCAAACCCGAGGCATTGCATTGCCATGGAAATCAGACACTCAAATGCCGATATTCAGAACTTAGCTTTCCCACTTTCATGAAAAGTCCAAATGTTTATGAAACCTGTGAAAATATTTCTAATGATATTCTTAATAAAACCTTTCTGATTTTCAAGTCAAACACAGTTGAAACTTCTCTTAGAAGTGGAGGTAGGAAAAGATGGTGAGTGATTGTTTTTTGTGTTAACTCTCTCCTTTCAGGGAAGACTGACTTTAAAGAAGTAAAGTTTCAAACCCCCTACCATGTTTTATTGAAGCTTTATACCCTTTTGTTAAAAAAGTAATTCTTTAGGTTTTTTGTTTGTTTGTTTGATTTTGTTGTTGTTGTTGTTATTAGTTGAGATTTAAGTGATAATCAGAGGCTCCCAGTCCAGATACTACACAAACCTTCACTAAATTTCTATAGGTTTCCAGGGGTTATAGCCTTGTGATTTCATCTGGCTCTAAATTTCTCTTTATACTGAACTTTTATCATAATTTCTATTCCTTTTTGTTCATCTCATACTGAACTAGACTAACGTCTAACCCTTTTTAATTTTCCACAAACTACCCAGACAAATCTGGTTTTACTGTAATAGGCTTTACTGACCATTTAGGGCAATGGAAAGAATTCTAGGCTGCCTCTTTGCAAATTCTCTTATCCTAACAAATCCTTTGGCCATTTTGCCCCCAAGAATTTTTCAGTGGCCATAATTCTGGCTTGAGTGTTTTACCAGGTTGCTTGACCCACTGTTCCATTTTCCTTATAGCTCTCCTTATAGCTTTTTATGTTTACCTTTTGTAAGATTGCTCAAAATGTGGTTTCTCCATTTCAGTTTAGATTTTCTCACCTTATTTAGCTCACTTCCTCTAAGTTTGCTCTGAGACTGTATTTTCACCTTCAAAGACTTATTAATGTGTAATTTTGAAAAAAGGGCCGCAGCACTCTGTCTTGTCCACTGGCAGACCCACGTGTGGGGTAATCTTTTTTTCCTCATTCCCCTTAAGTCACTTTTAGTTAGCAGAAATAGAAAAAGTTATTTTCCCTTCACAGGAAATTAAGCATATAGCTCCAAAGATAAACAGGACTATGTTCAACTAGCTTTGGTTTTAAGTTATCAAAGTTCATGGTACATTTGAAACTTGGACTAGCCTTTCTCTTTCTGGTGAAAAATAAGCACCTGTTACTATTTTTTTCTTTTTTTGGATGGCATTTCACAATGTGGGCATATGATTTTTGCTTTGGCAAGACTTTTGGAAATGGAAAGATTAGAAAGAGCCCACCAAAATCTTTTCCAAATGATTATATGTTAAATATATTAGTCTTTTACGTTTGAGTGAAAGTATGATTAAATACTACTGAATTATTTTCCACCTTCTGGGTCAAAGAATTGCCTATGCAAGAATAGTTCCAAAATATATTTCAAAACAAGCTAAAATATATGCCAGTAGCCATCTTTTGAGATATTCTCAGAACTATCTTAACTGTGCTTATTGCCAAATCAAAGATTAAAGTATGCTAATACATACAAAAGTATCACACAAGTTCAGTTCTCCATGTCCTAAATAAGTACTCAGTGAATCTGAGCAGAAAGATGGGAAGCTTCCCCCACTTTCTTTCAGTGGTTAGTTATCTCAGTTGGTGATTTTTTTTTTGGCTTGCTTATTTATTATTTATTTTTCTTCTTGTTCATAAAAATACTATATTGCAAGGTAAAATGTACAAATAATTTTTAAAAGGGGCAAATAGGCCAGGCATTTTGCCTCACACTTGTAATCTCAGCACCTTGAGAGGCTGAGACAGGAGAATCCCTTGATTCCAGGAGTTCAAGACCAGACTGGGCAATATAGGGAGACTCTGTCTTTACAAATTAAAAAATAATAAATATTAGCCAACCACGGTGGCCCGTGACTGTGGTCCCAGCTACTCAGGAGACTCAGGGTGGGAGGATAGCTTGAGCCCAGGAGGTTGAGGCTGCAGGGGCTGCAGTGAGCCATGATTATACCACTGCACTCTGGCCTGGGCAGCAGAGTGAGACCCTGTATAAAAAAAAGAAGAAGAAGAAAAAGAAACAGAAGAAAAAGAGGGAGCAAATAACAGACAACAAATGAGAAACAAAGAAAATAGGAGCGAGGAAAGAGCATATACAATGGAATCAGAGATAAGACTTAAACATAATAACAACATACTATAAAGCCTTTTTCTTATGTATACCAAGAAATTGGTAATAGATGGTAATTTGAGATAGTCATGGTTCTTTTCACATATGAATGGGGCTGTAGTTTGCAGATTTAATCTCAACTGTAATAGATGCTCACAAATTTATTCTGATTGTTATGTCAAGGTCACTCTGACATTAACTGAGAGAGTTTTTCTCTTTTTAATGGCATATACAGAAGCAGAGACAGGACAAGAAGGAAGCCTCCAAATATTTTAACTTTCTGGACGGTTTTTATGGTGTTCACATTTGTGGGTAAAGAATAACTAGCAATGTTTTTCCTTTAGGAAAGCACAAGACATCATATGATGAACCTTTGAGTGGTGAAGTCTTTGCAAACTCTCTTAAATCTAATGACTTCTGGGTACAACTATACTTTGTCATATGAAAAGAAAAGTTACTTTTTTCTCTGGTGTCTGTTGATATCTTTGAAGTGAGTTTGTGTCTTTTTTTCCCTCTAAGCCTCACTTAAATCAGTTTCCCAGAGATTTGGAGCCAAAAAAAAAAAAAAAAAAAAAAAAGGACTTGAGAGAAAAAGAAAATTAATTGTTTTTCACATATGCACTAGGGCGATTGCCACAGTAGACAAAACATTTAAAATGCTGTATTATATTAACTATTAAGAGTTGAGAATTCAGAGATAATATAAGATGGAAAAAATAAAAAGTATGTACGTGTATTAGTCCATTTTCACGCTGCTGATAAAGACATACCCAAGACTGGGCAACGTACCAAAGAAAGAGGTTTATTGGACTTACAGTTCCATATGCTGGGGAGGCCTCACAATCATGGTGGAAGTCAAGGAGGAGCAAGTCACGTCTTAGCTTGTCTAGGGAAACTCCCATTTTTAAACCCATCAGATCTCGTGAGACTCATTCACTGTTAACGAGAACGGCACACCAAAGACCTTCAATTGCTTCCCACAGAGTTGCTCTCACGACATGTGGGAATTGTGGGAGTTACAATTCAAGATGAGATTTGGTTGGGGACACAGCCAAACCATAACAGTACATGTGCATCCTTACTTGATGAATGAACTGTTAACTGTATTTACAGACTGTAGGGTATAAGATAAACTGTCTTAGGTTAAGTATCGTAATAGGGAGTATCTCCAAAAAATTTAGCATCACTTAAAATTTACCATGCCTATTTTCAAATATAATAGCATTAGGTTTTGACTTTTAGATAAGTGTATCATATAATAGAAAGTATAATCAAGTCTTTTAGAAACACTTTGCTGTTAAAGTACTGACTCTTGCAGTAATTATAATAAAGGTATGTGGGGAGATAGGGTAAGCATGTTTGCATGAAGTGATGTAGAATAGAAAACGGTTTCCTTTATTTTTTGAAGACACAAAACTGAGAATGGCTTAAATGTTTAATATTTTCTTATCCGTTGACTTTAATAAGTTATTTAAATCCGGTTTTGGTTTCTCTTTTTAAGAAATTTTGCATTTATGGGTCTATGCACTGGCTCTTCTAATTGCTGATACTGTACTCTTGGCTAATTTATAAGACCTCTGAGTTTTTGCTTTCTTAACAGCATAGTAGGGATGAAAATAGGAGATACCTTTCTGATGAGGTGAGAGTAGGAATTAAATAAGGTAATGTGTCTAGAGTAGGGCCAGGTGTGTGTTAGTTACTATTATTACTTTGATCCTTAAATGCAAGATGAATTCACGTAATAATTTAGGCATTTTCTTGGGAAACATACTATAAGGAAATATGGATGTTTCTTTGGTACATCATGCTTCCTTGCTGAGAGGCTGCTACGATCCATCTCTAGAGGAAGCATCTTTGGTGCGTTCTTGATGCACATTGTAAGACTGCAGAGTAATTAGAGTTCATTTTTTTAAATCAAGAAGTTTTGATTTTCAGGTTTTCAATCTTTCACCTGTTCTACATTTGTGCCCGTTATGTGAAAGCTGTACCAAGAGGAATAAAATATTTCCTTTATGTACTACAGACTAATGAGAAACAATTGACCATATTTATCAATATCATCCTTACAATCTTCCCTCTGTGCCACTTTCCTTCCTTTGAATACAAATGGTGCATTGTACATAATTCATCTCTGTGTTTCTTATTTTACTATATAGTACTCAGGAATTCAGTTTATATTTTTTGTGTATTTGACATTCACTTGAGTTTTAATTAACATCTAAAAACCAAATCCCAACAGTTATGTAAACTTGTGTGCCTTAGACTCTGCTATGGGGATTGTATCACAGGCAGAGACAAAGAAGATTTCATTGAGATTCTGTCTCACCTAATAGCATAGCACTGCCTTAGTGGCACAAAGAGCCTTAAAGAAAAAAAAAAATACATTGCCTCCATTTCCAACTTTTATAGGCTTCAGTTCAAATCAGCTAATGTGGAGAATTTGCAGTGAAGTTGCTTTGAATCCTTGTTTGTTTGTTTATTTATTTTTACATAGCATCAAGAAGCCTGTATTTAGTATATACTGTTAAAAATATTTATTCAAATTAGGAATCTATTAAAAGTCTAAAAAATCTTCATAAATCACTTAATGGAATAGGGAGAGTTTTGGATCAATAATAAATGGATCATTTTTATTAAAAAAGTAAAACCTCTTTTAATACCACATTGCAAGTAAGAAGATAATATATTTTGCTATTTACCAAGCACTTTAATTAGCATATTTTAAAGCTAAATATGTTCATTTGTACATATAGGGAAAATACAATTACTCTTCTTATCTTTATAGGGATGAGATACACTGGATAAGTTTTGGTTTTTAATCATACAAAAAAATATATTTCTAAGCAGTGTTCTAGATTTATAACCTGTATACATTTTCATTCAGTTATTTTTCTATAAGGGCAAATAATCCCACAAGTTAGTCATTTAGAAATTTGTTTTACAACCAATTATAAAAATATATAACTGAATGTTTCCTTACAACAGCCTTTTAGAAGATGCTATTATAAACACTTAACTTTTACTTGCATATCCACCAAAATTTTAAGAAGCTACTGTGAAATGGAGAATCACATTGATAAAGCAGTGTTAAAAATAACAGTGGGGGGGGGGGGCGGAGCAAGATGGCCGAATAGGAACAGCTCCAGTCTCCAACTCCCAGCGCCAGTGACACAAAAGACAGGTGATTTCTGCATTATCAACTGAGGTACTGGCTTCATCTCACTGGGGAGTGCCAGACAATCAGTGCTGGTCAGCTGTTGCAGCCCGACCAGCGAGAGCTGAAGCAGGGCGAGGCATCACCTCACTTGGGAAGTGCAAGGGGAAAGGGAATCCCTTTTCCTAGCCAGGGGAACTGAGACACACAACACCTGGAAAATCGGGTAACTCCCACCCCAATACTGAGCTTTAAGCAAACGAGCACACAAGGAGATTATATCCCACACCTGGCTGGGAGGGTCCCACTCCCACTGAGCCTTCCTCATTGCTAGCACAGCAGTCTGCGACCTAACCGCAAGGCCGCAGTGAGGCTGGGGGAGGGGCACCTGCCATTGCTGAGACTTAAGTAGGTAAACAAAGCCCTGGGAAGATCCAACTGTGTGGAGCTCACAGCAGCTCAAGGAGGCCTGCCAGTCTCTGTAGACTCCACCTCTGAGGACAGGGCACAGCTAAACAACAAACAACAACAACAACAAAAAGCAGCAAAAACCTCTGCAGACACAAAGGACTGTGACAGCTTTGAAGAGAGCAGTGGATCTCCTAACACGGAGGTTGAGATCTGAGAACGGACAGACTGCCTGCTTCAAGTGGGTCCCTGACACCTGAGTAGCCAAACTGGAAGACATCCTCCACTAGGGGCAGACTGACACCCCCACACCTCACACGGTGGAGTACACCCCTGAGAGGAAGCTTCCAAAGCAAGAATCAGACAGGTACACTCGCTGTTCAGCAGTATTCTGTCTTCTGCAGCCTCTGCTGCTGACACCCAGGCAAACAGGGTCTGGAGTGGACCTCAAGCAATCTCCAACAGACCTACAGCTGAGGGTCCTGACTGTTAGAGGGAAAACTAACAAACAGAAAGGACATCCACACTAAAAGCCCATTAGTACGTCACCATAATCAAAGACCAGAGGCAGATAAAACCACAAAGATGGGGAAAAAGCAGGGCAGAAAAGCTGCAAATTCAAAAAATAAGAGCACATCTCCCCCTCCAAAGGAACACAGCTCAACGCCAGCAATGGATCAAAGCTGGACAGAGAATGACTTTGACGAGATGAGAGAAGAAGTCTTCAGTCCATCAAACTTCTCAGAGCTAAAGGAGGAATTACATACCCAGGGCACAGAAATTAAAAATCTTGAAAAAAGAGTGGAAGAATTGATAACCAGAATAATTAATGCAGAGAAGGCCATAAACGAACGGACAGAGATGAAAACCATGACACAAGAAATACGTGACAAATACACAAGCTTCAGTAACCGACTCGATCAACTGGAAGAAAGAGTATCAGTGATTGAGGAGCAAATGAATGAAATGAAGCGAGAAGAGGAATCTAAAAAAAAAAGAAGAAAAAGAAATGAACAAAGCCTGGAAGAAGTATGGGATTATGTAAAAAGACCAAATCTACGTCTGATTGGGGTGCCTGAAAGTGAGGGGGAAAATGGAACCAAGTTGGAAAACACTCTTCAGGATATCATCCAGGAGAATTTCCCCAACCTAGTAGGGCAGACCAACATTCAAATTCAGGAAATACAGAGAACGCCATAAAGACACTCTTCAAGAAGAGCAACTCCAAGACACATAATTGCCAGATTCACCAAAGTTGAAATGAAGGAAAAAATCTTAAGGGCAGCCAGAGAGAAAGGTTGGGTTGCCCACAAAGGGAAGCCCATCAGACTAACAACAGATCTCTCAGCAGAAACTCTACAAGCCAGAAGAGAGTGGGGGCCAATATTCAACATTCTTAAAGAAAAGAATTTTAAACCCAGAATTTCATATCCAGCCAAACTAAGTTTCATAAGTAAAGGAGAAATAAAATCCTTTACAGATAAGCAAATGCTTAGAGATTTTGTCACCACCAGGCCTACCTTACAAGAGACCCTGAAGGAAGCACTAAACATGGAAAGGAACAACCGGTACCAGCCATTGCAAAAACATGCCAAAATGTAAAGACCATCAAGGCTAGGAAGAAACTGCATCAACTAACGAGCAAAATAACTAATATAATAATGGCAGAATCAAGTTGACACATAACAATATTAACCTTAAATGTAAATGGACTAAATGCTCCAATTAAAAGACACAGACTGGCAAACTGGATAAAGAGTCAAGACCCATCAGTCTGCTGTATTCAGGAGACCCATCTCACATACAGAGACATACATAGGCTCAAAATAAAGGGATGGAGGAAGATCCACCAAGCAAATGGAGAACAAAGAAAAGCAGAGATTGCAATACTAGTCTCTGATAAAACAGACTTTAAACCATCAAAGATCAAAAGAGACAAAGAAGGCCATTACATAATGGTAAAGGGATCAATTCAACAGGAAGAGCTAACTATCCTAAATATATATGCACCCAATACAGGAGCACCCAGACTCATAAACTAAGTCCTTAGAGACTTACAAAGAGACTTAGACTCCCATACAATAATAATGGGAGACTTCAACACCCCACTGTCAACATTAGACAGATCAACGAGACAGAAAGTTAACAAGGATATCCAGGAATTGAACTCATCTCTGCAGCAAGCAGACCTAACAGACATCTACAGAACTCTCCACTCCAAATCAAAAGAATATACATTCTTCTCAGCACCACATCACACTTATTCCAAAATTGACCACATAATTGGAAGTAAAGCACTCCTCAGCAAATGTACAAGAACAGAAACTATAACAAACCCTCTCTCAGACCACAGTGCAATCAAACTAGAACTCAAGACAAAGAAACTCAATCAAAACCACTCAACTACATGGAAACTGAATAACCTGTTCCTGAATGACTACTGGGTACACAACGAAATGAAGGCAGAAATAAAGATGTTCTTTGAAACCAATGAGAACAAACATAAAACATACCAGAATCTCTGGGACACATTTAAAGTAGTGCGTAGAAGGAAATTTATAGCACTAAATGCTCACAAGAGAAAGCTAGAAAGATCTAAAATTGACACCCTAACACCACAATTAAAAGAACTAGAGAAGCAAGAGCAAACACATTCAAAAGCTAGCAGAAGGCAAGAAATAACTAAGATCAGAGCAGAATTGAAGGAGATAGAGACACAAAAATCCCTCCAAAAAATGAATGAATCCAGGAGTTGGTTTTTTGAAAAGATCAACAAAATGGAGAGACCACTAGCAAGACTAATAAAGAAGAAAAGACAGAAGAATCAAATAGATGCAATAAAAAATGATAAAGGGGATATCACCACCGACCCCACAGAAATACAAACTACCATCAGAGAATACTATAAACACCTCTAGGCAAATAAACTAGAAAATCTAGAAGAAATGGATAATTTCCTGGACACTTACACTCTCCCAAGACTAAACCAGGAAGAAGTTGAATCCCTGAATAGACCAATAGCAGGCTCTGAAATGGAGACAATAATTAATAGCCTATCAACGAAAAAAAGTCCAGGACCAGAGGGATTCTCAGCTGAATTCTACCACAGGCACAAGGAGGACCTGGTACCATTCCTTCTGAAACTCTTCCAATCAATAGAAAAAGAGGGAATCCTCCCTAACTCATTTTATGAGGCCAACATTATCCTGATACCAAAGCCTGGCAGAGACACAACAAAAAAGGAGAATTTTAGACCAATATCCCTGATGAACATCAATGCAAAAATCCTCAATAAAATACTGGCAAACCAGATCCAGCAGCACATCAAAAAGCTTATCCACCATGATCAAGTGGGCTTCATCCCTGGGATGCAAGGCTGGTTCAACATTCGCAAATCAATAAACATAATCCAGCATATAAACAGAATCAAAGACAAAAACCACATGATTATCTCAATAGATGCAGAAAAGGTCTTTGACAAAATTCAACAGCCCTTCATGCTAAAAACTCTCAGTAAATTCGGTACTGATGGAACGTATCTCAAAATCATAAGAGCTATTTATGACAAACCCACAGCTAATGTCATACTGAATGGGCAAAAACTGGAAGCATTCCCTTTGAAAACTGGCACAAGACAGGGATACCCTCTCTCACCACTCCTATTCAACATAGTGTTGGAAGTTCTGGCTAGGGCAATCAGGCAAGAGAAAGAAATCAAGGGTATTCAGTTAGGAAAAGAAGAAGTCAAATTGTCCCTGTTTGCAGATGACATGATTGTATATTTAGAAAACCCCAACATCTCAGCCCAAAATCTCCTTAAGCTGATAAGAAACTTCAGCAAACTCTCAGGAGACAAAATTAATGTGCAAAAATCACAAGCATTCTTATACACCAGTAACAGACAAACAGAGAGCCAAATCATGAATGAACTTCCATTCACAATTGCTTCAAAGAGAATAAAATACCTAGGAATCCAACATACAAGGGATGTAAAGGACCTCTTCAAGGAGAACTACAAACCACTGATCAGTGAAATAAAAGAGGACATAAACAAATGGAAGAACATGTCATGCTCATGGATAGGAAGAATCAATATCGTGAAAATGGCCATACTGCCCAAGGTAATTTATAGATTCAATGCCATCCCCATCAAGCTACCAATGAGTTTCTTCACAGAATTGGAAAAAGCTGCTTTAAAGTTCATATGGAACCAAAAAAGAGCCCGCATCTCCAAGACAATCCTAAGTCAAAAGAACAAAGCTGGAGGCATCACGCTACCTGACTTCAAACTATAGTACAAGGCTACAGTAACCAAAACAGCATGGTACTGGTACCAAAACAGAGAGATAGACCAATGGAACAGAACAGAGGCCTCAGAAATAATACCACACATCTACAGCCATCTGATCTTTGATAAACCTGAAAAAAACAAGAAATGGGGAAAGGATTCCCTATTTAATAAATGGTGCTGGGAAAATTGGCTAGCCATAAGTAGAAAGCTGAAATTGGATCCTTTCCTTACTCTTTATATGAAAATTAATTCAAGATGGATTAGAGACTTAAATGTTAGACCTAATACCATAAAAACCCTAGAAGAAAACCTAGGTAATACCATTCAGGACATAGGCATGGGCAAAGACTTCATGTCTAAAACACCAAAAGCAACAGCAACAAAAGCCAAAATTGACAAATGGGATCTCATTAAACTAAAGAGCTTCTGCACAGCAAAAGAAACTACCATCAGAGTGAACAGACAACCTAAAGAATGGGAGAAAATTTTTGCAATCTACTCGTCAGACAAAGGGCTAATATCCCGAACCTACAAAGAACTCAAACAAATTTACAAGAAAAAAACCAACAACCCCATCAAAAAGTGGGCAAAGGATATGAACAGACATTTCTCAAAAGAGGACATTCATACAGCCAACAGACACATGAAAAAATGCTCATCATCACTGGCCATCAGAGAAATGCAAATCAAAACCACAATGAGGTACCATCTCACACCAGATAGAATGGCAATCATTAAAAAGTCAGGAAACAACAGGTGCTGGAGAGGATGTGGAGAAATAGGAACACTTTTACATTGTTGGTGGGATTGTAAACTATTTCAACCATTATGGAAAACAGTATGGCGATTCCTCAAGGATCTAGAACTAGAAGTACCATATGACCTAGCCATCCCATTACTGGGGATATACCCAAAGGATTATAAATCATGCTGCTATAAAGACACATGCACATGTATGTTTATTGCAGCACTATTCACAATAGCAAAGACTTGGAATCAACCCAAATGTCCATCAGTGACAGACTGGATTAAGAAAATGTGGCACATATACACCATGGAATACTATGCAGCCATAAAAAAGGATGAATTTATGTCCTTTATAAGGACATGGATGTAGCTGGAAATCATCATTCTCAGCAAACTATCGCAAGAACAGAAAACCAAACACCGCATGTTCTCACTCATGGGTGGGAACTGAACAATGAGATCACCTGGACTCGGGAAGGGGAACATCACACACCGGGGCCTGTCACGGGGATGGGGGAGGGGTGAGGGATTGCATTGGGAGTTATACCTGATGTAAATGACGAGTTGATGGGTGCTGATGTGTTGATGGGTGCAGCACACCAACATGGCACAAGTATACATGTGTAACACACCTGTACATTATGCACATATACCCTAGAACTTAAAGTATAATAAAAAAATAATAAAATAAAATAAAATAAAGGTGTTAAAAATAAAAAAGAAAAAGCTAGAGATACATGCTGATAAAGAATAAATAAATAAATAACAGTGAGGAAAATTTAATGATTGATGGTTAGAGGGAGATAAACCGAAGGCATTTTTTCCTCTTTCTACTTACAGGGGGAAAATGTAGAAAATAGGATATGTAAATACTGCTCAAGATCCGATAGTAGTATACTACCCAGTAGTATCAGGTAATAGGGAAGAGTTGTTTGGTTCCCACGGATGACACGATAAAGCTTTTGGCTTTTGGTTTCAGAAAGCCATTTTCACATGTCACATGCTTCCACACACTATACACACAGTGACACATACCCTATATATCTTAAAGTATTTTTCCATTGCTTCTGTTGTTTAGTGCTGCAGTGTCTCTTACCTCAGTTCTAACTCCGTTTTTTCCCTTTCCCTTGTTGACCTCTGCTCTGAATTGGTCCCAGTCCCTTCTAAGTCTGAGATTCTTTCATTCCGTGATTCTACTTATGTTCTGTACACATCAGGTGTATTTATTTCCAGCCGTTGAGGAATATATAATACTAGGTTGCTTTTCTATTTCTTTTTCTGGATGGCGAACATATAGAATTACAGAAAATTGTAGGAGAAAAACAGGATAGATGGCTTTTATTCATTCATTCCCAAGTGATTGCTTACTGTTTCCTAAGGGCTGCACCAGATACCAGATACACAAACAAGACTAGGCTTTAATTCATGCATCAGAAACTGTCAGTGAAGTAGAAGAGTCAGACGCATAAACAAGAGCACATGCAATAAAGTAATACAAGTAGTATAACTAATGTATATATAAGTCATGAAAACAGAGTTGGTCAGTTCTCCCTGGGCAGCTTGGCCACCAAGACCCTGATGTCTGGGTTTCATTTAAAAGATGAATGGATTTTGACATACTGGGTAGGTCATTCCAGGCAGAGGGAGATGTGTGAGCAACACACATAAGTGTTCAGCACAACTGGAGAGTAGAGAAGGTCTCCCATTGGAGGAGTTGGATTTCATCATGTCAGATATTGGTCTCCTATTTGTTATAAGTTGTTTAAGAGTGAGACATACAAACAAAATTTTTAGAGTTGATTGCTCCAGGAATCAGCTCTTTCAAAGAGTTTTGAATTGAGGCCATCTGTTTGGCATTATGGAAGAAAGTGATCAAATTATTAAGAATTACTGAGATAGCATTTTAAAAATCAGAATAGTGTAAAGCAAGTAGTCAGTGAAAAGTAGATATTGTAGTAGAAGTCGTATACAGAAGATGGCGCTGAGAGGAGCAAATACGGGTCTCAGCATTCAGCGTCCTTAAATCACGAGTCTAACAACCATGTGAGTTTTTGGAAAGATTAACTTTTCAAAAGCACAATTTTCTTACCAGCGAGATAAGAATAACAATTTTGCCTTCCTGTGCCCAAGTGATCTCATTGTTCAATTCCCACCTATGAGTGTGAACATGCGGTATTTGGTTTTCTGTTCTTGTGATAGTTTGCTGAGAATGATGGTTTCCAGCTGCATCCATGTCTCTACAAAGGACAGGAACTCATCCTTTTTTATAGCTGCATAGTATTCCATGGTGTATATGTGCCACATTTTCTTAATCCAGTCTGTCACTGATGGACATTTGGGTTGATTCCAAGTCTTTGCTATTGTGAATAGTGCTGCAATAAACATACATGTGCATGTGTCTTTATAGCAGCATGATTTATAATCCTTTGGGTATATCCCCAGTAATGGGATGGCTGGGTCAAACGGTATTTCTAGTTCTAGATCCTTGAGGAATCCCCACACTGTTTTCCACAATGGTTGAACTAGTTTACAGTCCCACCAACAGTAAAAAGTGTTCCTATTTCTCCACATCCTCTCCAGCACCTGTTGTTTCCTGATTTTTTAATGATTGCCATTCTAACTGGTGTGAGATGGTATCTCGTTGTGGTTTTGATTTGCATTTCTCTGATGGCCAGTGATGATGAGCATTTTTTCATGTGTCTGTTGGCTGTATGAATGTCTTTTTTTGAGAAGTGTCTGTTCATATCCATTGCCCACTTTTTGATGGGGTTGTTTGATTTTTTTCTTCCAAATTTGATTGAGTTCTTTATAGGTTCTGGATATTAGCACTTTGTCAGATGAGTAGATTGCAAAAATTTTCTCCCATCCTGTAGGTTGTCTGTTCACTCTGATGGTAGTTTCTTTTGCTGTGCAGAAGCTTTTTAGTTTAATGAGATCCCATTTGTCAATTTTGGCTTTTGTTGCCATTGCTTTTGGTGTTTTAGACATGAAGTCCTTGCCCATGCCTATGTCCTGAATGATAATACCTAGGTTTTCTTCTAGGGTTTTTATGGTTTCAAGTCTAACATTTAAGCCTCTAATCCATCTTGAATTAATTTTCGTATAAGGAGTAAGGAAAGGATCCAATTTCAGCTTTCTACTTATGGCTAGTCAATTTCCCCAGCACCATTTATTAAATAGGGAATCCTTTCCCCATTTGTTTTTCTCAGGTTTGTCAAAGATCAGGTGGCTGTAGATGTGTGATATTGTTTCTGAGGCCTCTGTTCTGTTCCATTGGTCTATATCTCTGTTTTGGTACAAGTACCATGTTGTTTTAGTTACTGTAGACTTGTAGTATAGTTTGAAGTCAGGTAGCGTGATGCCTCCAGCTTTGTTCTTTTGGCTTAGGATTGTCTTGGCAATGCAGGGTCTTTTTTGGTTCCATATGAACTTTAAAGCAGTTTTTTTTTTTCCAATTCTGTGAAGAAAGTCATTGATAGCTTAATGGGGATGGCATTGAATCTATAAATTACCTTGGGCAGTATGGCCATTTTCACAATATTGATTCTTCCTATCCAAGAGCATGGTATGTTCTTCCATTAGTTTGTGTCCTCTTTTATTTCACTGATCAGTGGTTTGTAGTTCTCCTTGAAGAGGTCCTTTACATCCCTTGTATGTTGGATTCCTAGGTATTTTATTCTCTTTGAAGCAATTGTGAATGGAACTTCATTTATGATTTGGTTTTCTGTTGGTAACTGGTAAGAATGCTTGTGATTTTTGCACATTGATTTTGTAATCTGAGACTTCGCTGAAGTTGTTTATCAGCTTAAGGAGATTTTGGGCTGAGATGTTGGGGTTTTCTAAATATACAATCATGTCATCTGCAAACAGGGACAATTTGACTTCTTTTCCTAACTGAACACCCTTTATTTCTTTCTCTTGCCTGATTGCCCTAGCCAGAACTTCCAACACTATGTTGAATAAGAGTGGTGAGAGAGGGTTTCCCTGTCTTGTGCCAGTTTTCAAAGGGAATGCTTCCAGTTTTTGCCCATTCAGTATGATATTGGCTGTGGGTTTGTCGTAAATAGCTCTTATGATTTTGAGATACGTTCCATCATACCGAATTTACTGAGAGTTTTTAGCATGAAGGGCTGTTGAATTTTGTCAAAGACCTTTTCTGCATCTATTGAGATAATCATGTGATTTTTGTCTTTGATTCTGTTTATATGCTGGATTACGTTTACTGATTTGCATATGTTGAACTAGCCTTGCATCCCAGGGATGAAGCCCACTTGATCACGGTAGATAAGCTTTTTGATGTGCTGCTGGATTCGGCTTGCCAGTATTTTATTGAGGATTTTTACACCAATGTTCATCAGGGATATTGGTCTAAAATTCTCTTTTTTTGTTGTTGTATCTCTGTCAGGCTTTGGTATCAGGATGATGTTGGCCTCGTAAAATGAGTTAGGGAAGATTCTCTCTTTTTCTATTGATTGGAAGAGTTTCAGAAGGAATGGTACCAGCTCCTCCTTGTACCTCTGGTAGAATTCAGCTGTGAATCCATCTGGTCCTGGACTTTTTTTCGTTGATAGGCTATTAATTATTGCCTCCATTTCAGAGCCTGCTATTGGTCTATTCAGGGATTCAACTTCTTCTTGGTTTAGTCTTGGGAGAGTGTAAGTGTCCAGGAAATTATCCATTTCTTCTAGATTTTCTAGTTTATTTGCATAGAGGTGTTTATAGTATTCTCTGACGATAGTTTGTATTTCTGTGGGGTCAGTGGTGATATACTCTTTATCTTTTTTTATTGCATCTATTTGATTCTTCTGTCTTTTCTTTTTTATTAGTCTTGCTAGCAGTCTATCAATTTTGTTGATCTTTTCAAAAAACCAGCTTCTGGATTCACTGATTTTTTGGAGGGTTTTTTGTGTCTCCATCTCCTTCAGTTCTGCTCTGATATTAGTTATTTCTAGCCTTCTGCTAGCTTTTGAATGTGTTTGCTCTTGCTTCTCTAGTTCTTTTAATTGTGGTGTTAGGGTGTCAATTTTAGATCTTTCCAGCTTTCTCTTGTGGGCATTTAGTGCTATAAATTTCCTTCTACAAACTGCTTTAAATGTGTCCCAGAGATTCTGGTATTTTGACTCAACCAGAAAATCTGCATACATAAACCATCAAGTGCAAAGCATAGTTTTACAATTATGAAGTAGGCTTGACTTTATTGAACAATTTGCTGTTCTACCCAGATGTTATCAGAAAGAACTGATGTGCATCAATTATCAGTAAAAAATTTAAAATAATTATTTATGGTAGATATTATAAGGAATTTGATGATGGCATATTACATAATTTCATATAGGATTTAACTTGTTTAATTACACACCAATGCACTTTGAAAATAATTTATCTTGGCAGGATCACCAATGTGTGTGGGGGGAATATAAATCAAATGTTTCAAGTCAACCTTAAAAATAAAATGTATCACAGATAATTCTTTTCTAATTCTGATTTTCTGCGTATTTTTATCTTGCTTGGAATTTGCATTTGGTCAAACTTTCCTTTACATCTGCTGAGAGACACTGTATGGTAATGACAGTCATAGTAAGATGTTGGGAAGACACCCAAGTGTTTCAGGAAGGAAAGTGGCATGTTGATTTATATTTTTAAAAGATCACTCAAAGTGTTAGGTATAGAATGGGTTGCAAGCGATGGGGTATGTCAAAACTTAAATATTAAAAAAAAACTTAAGAGACACTATAAATGACCAAAAGAAGACATGACAAACAAAGTTAAAATTCAGGCAGGAGCATGGGGTAAATATTTACAGCGTATATAAAAGACAATGTTAGTATGCTGAGATAGGTAAAAGTCCTAAAATCAGTAAGAGCAAAATGAACTAATGGAAATAGGCAAGAAATTCACACAGTTCACAGATGAAATATTAGTATGGCCAATAACATATGGTAACAAATTCAGTTCAACCTGGGTTTGGGAAAATACAAGCAATGAGTTATAAATTTTTATTTATACATTTAAAAAAGAATTTAATCATATTAATTAAGAATGAAATGAAACAGCATCATATGCTACCATTGAGAGTGTGACTAAACATAAGCAATTCAGAATTAAAAATATATTTGCTTTGTGTCTACCCTCCATGATAGACATAGTCCAAAGGATGTAAAGGGATATTTAGTAGAATGATATTGTTTATATGTATACATATAATATGTGTGTATATATGTGTGGGTATATATACTATAAATAGTATATATAGTATATAATGTATATATACATTTATATATAGCATATATACTCTATACTCTACATACTACTATATACTACTATATATAGTATATATAATCTATATTATATAGTATATTATATATACTATATACTACATACTACATGTATACTATATATACTATAGTGTGTGTATATATATGCTAAAAGATACTCAAACAATGATATGTGCTTTCTACAGGGACATATTCATGGACACAGAAATATACAGAAAAAGGTCTGGAAACATAAACACCAATCTGGTTATAATAATTATCTCTGGGTGAATAACCAGACTTTGCAAATCAGCAAATCAAAAAAGAATTTAATCTTTTTGTTCACATTTTTTAAATCAGGAAAATATATTTCATGTAAAGACAGTATAATAGAGTGTGTAGAAGTGCAGCCTCTGGAGTCAGACTAGATGATTTTAAATTGTAACTCTGTCATTTACACATATGTGACTTTGGACAAGTTACTTACATTCTTTGTTCCTTAGGGTTTTCATCTGTAAAATGAAGATAAAAATGGAATTTACTTATACATCTTCTTGAATACATTTGATAATTAACTGAGATAAAAAATATAGAGATAGATACATAAAGGGTTTAGCATCAACCCTACCACATAGTACATGTTAATTCTCAAGACAGGTGTAATTTGAAGTATTTCTGAAATTCAGTGTGATTCCAAGGAAAGAGATTACTGTCAATTTTGGAAAATGTATACAGAGATATGATTGCAGATCTACAGAATGATAGAGAAACTTTAACAGAAAATGGAAACTTTAAGTCTCAGATTGAGATAGGTTTATGAGAGGAAATATACATCAGTGAAGAAAACACTTCTGGCTGTATTAAGGAGTTCACTTAAGGATGTTGTGAGAGAAAAGCATGAAGCATGAAAGGCTTCAAATTCCATGCTTAGGGATTTGAACTTTATCTCTGTAGCAAAGAGTCCCTGATGATTTTTGAGCAGAGGAATGACATGGTATGTTAGCTGTGTTAGTTTCACTTTTCTATTCTGGTATACAGGATTCATGGTAGAGGTACAACCAAAGCAAGTACATATGTTATGACTATAACAATAGTTTGTATGGTGAAAAGGATGCGGACTAAAAATAGCTAGAGAGGGAAGGAAAAAGAGCAATAGTGCCTAAGAATCTTCTGGTTTCCAAGAATACATTGTCCTTATCCTCAATAAGAGTTTCCAGATTCAGAAAATTAAAACATAGACAACCCAGTTGAGTTTGAATTCCAGATAAATAACAAAAAGTTCTTTTATGTAGGTGTGAACATCCCGTAGTCTGTCTAGCAATCCTCTTCCCTGGTCCACACTTTATCTTTACATTCAAGTACTGATTTCAGGCAGTGCTTTAATTCTTTTGTTTGACTGTCAGTTTGGTGGTGCGAGAAGATAGAAGTATACACATTATAGTCACAACTTCTCATTCAGTGAGATGATGGTTATATCTTCTGTTGGAAACATTGTTCTTCATATTTAAAGAAGAGCCTAAAGTGGGGACAGAAAGCAAAATAGTTGCGAGTGGGCTATCAGTGGCAGGAGATGCCTCCACTCCCATAGCACATCAGTCACTGGTTCAAGGCCAATGGTGTATCTTTGGATTACATCCCAACACTGCAATGCGTTACCACTCTACTAGGACTGTTACGGTGTCTTTAATAAGTTATTCCATTCTTCCATTAAATCATTTTTCCATCACAATGGCTGATTTATTACATAGTAAAACAAGTAAATCCTCTGGGTTGAGCTCATTTATCATTACTTTTCCTATACAAACATTACTTGGTCAGACATAGCAAGTAAACATAGCATTCAGCAAGTCTACATATGGTGGTGCTAGCAGAAGCATAATGGACCACAAAGGCTAATTCATATTTAGACTAGTTGTCCTTTCAAAGAGGATAAATCTTTGCACCCTTCAAAATGGAAGAGGTCAAATGTAATTTGCTTGCCATCTGGAGATTGGATAGTCTCCCCAGGAAATGGTGTCATTACAGGAGCTCAGCATGGGTTTCTACTATTGGCAAGTTGGGCATTTATCAGTAGCAATAGCTGTAGCAGTCTTGGTGAGTGGATGTACATTTTATTAACCCGTATCTGGCCCCTTCTTCTGTCATTGTGGAGGGTTTATCAATGAATCCATTGAACAAGTACAGGGGAACTGAGGAAAGAAGCCTACCCAAGGGTCATCATGTTTTACTTGAACAATATGAGCCTTTAATAAGTGAATATACTCTGGTGAGGATTTATGTATAACAGTATATCTTTATAGTCAAAGTTCCATCCATGTATCTTTCCTCTGTACTTGTTTTGTCAAAAATTCACAAAACTTGTTTTTCCAGGTCCCCAGCCATTCAGCCAAATTCACCCTTGCCTACAAATAGATACAAATCCATATCTATGGCCATTATTCCTTCAAAACAAACTGAACCTACATGTATTAAGCCCATTAGGAGTATTTTTATCCTTCCCATCATCCAGGCTTTTGTAACCATCCCTGAGTGAAACTGTAATACTGGTATTTCAGGTTGGTGCCAATATAAAATATGAAACCATCTGTAATTGAGGTCCTAATGTACTCTTTTCTTAGTCAGTTGATCAGACATAACTCTCTGGGAAACTATAGATGGACATGAAAGAGAGAGATTGCAATGTAACAGTAGTAGGTGCCTTGAAAGTTAGAGTGACTTGTTCACACTTACATATGCCTACAGAACACAGCTTCACTTGTTAATGGAGTACCACTGTGTATGCCTAACATTATGACTTAGCCTAATGGATCAGATAGTGCAACAGTTTTCTATTGCTATGTACAAATTACCATAAATGTAGTGGCTTAAAACAACATCTATTCATTAACTCACAATTCTATAGGTCAGAGGTCTGGTATGTCATGAATGAGTTCTCTGCTCAGGGTCACACAAGGCTTAAATCAAGTCAAGAGGAGAACTGTTTCTTTCTTGAAGCTCTGGGTAAGAAGCTGCTTCCAACAGCATTCGTGTTTTTGGCAGAATAAAGTTTCTTATGTTTGTACGACTAAGTTCCTGTTTCTTTGCCACATGACTTTCACCATCCTCAAGTCAGCAATAGTGTATCAAATCATTCCCATGCATCAGATATCTTGACTTTCTCCTCTGTACTAACTGGAGAAAACTTTCTGTTTTTAAATAGCTCAATTGATTAAATTGTGTCCACTGGGATGATCACATATTTTAATGTCAACTGATTAATAACCTTAATTACACCAGCAAAGTGTATAGTGTTCTCCCACTTTAATTTGCCAGAGGTTTATAGAGCATCTGTATCTTCTTCCACAGACATCTTAGATACCATTGAGTCTAGTAATGCTCAGCTGAAGAAACGTTTCTTGTTCCGGAATATGCACTCAAAATCAGCAGCCTTATGGATTACAGTTTCAAGTCAGGTCGTTGTTTACCCAACCTATTTTTTTTTTCAATTATATGAATCAAGTAGTTTGTAGGTTCCCACTTATTTCAGGGATAGAGGAACATTATGATTAGTCACACCATTCTGTCAGACCATATTGACAGAATGAGCCAAGTCATTCCATGTCTCTAACCTTGCTATCCATTTGGTACCACACTCATTTTTTACATGGTTGAGTAATGCCGTTCCATCAAGCCCTTGGTAGCCCATTTTTATGGTGGAATAAAACACCACTGGTCATCCCAGCTTGCCACAACAGGTGCTACAGAGATTTTTAAGGATGCTGTTGCTCCCTCACAAATATATTTCCCAATGCTAATGTAAAGTAAGTATCCTCTGATTTTCTGTTGGGATGTATGTATATAATGTGAGTGAGAGATTAAGTTGCACATGATAAATTCAGTTCAATATTTCTATATCATTAAGTTATTGGATTCCTTTTTTTTTTTTTTTTTTTTTTTTTTTTTTTTGAGACAGAGTCTTGCTCTGTCACCCAGGCTGGAGTGCAGTGGCTGGATCTCAGCTCACTGCAAGCTCCGCCTCCCAGGTTCATGCCATTCTCCTGCCTCAGCCTCCCAAGTAGCTGGGACTACAGGCGCAGCCAGGATGGTCTTGATCTCCTGACCTCGTGATCTGCCCGTCTCGGCCTCCCAAAGTGCTGGGATTACAGGCTTGAGCCACCGCGCCCGGCCGGATTCCTTTTTAAGAAAAATCAAAGAACTTTTGGTTCCAAACCACTCATCCTGGTTTCAGCCAACCAACCAAAAAAGCAATATAACTCATTTCTAGTTCCTTCACCTAAAACCTGGAATCAAAATCTCCAAAAAGTCAACCCATTTAAGTAGGTTCATCCTTGTCCAGTGTTTACCCTTTTGTCTTCGGTCAAATACTTTTACAGTTCAACCACCACATTTAGTCTGTGGGATTCTGTTGACATAAATGAACAAAAATTTGCAATCATTAAGGTTTGGGAATTATCTTCCCCCAGACCACACATTATACTAGTCCCCTTTAGGTACGCTAGGGCCTTTTGTTACCGATTTGGAAGCCAAGAAGATTACTGGGTGCCTTGAGGAGTATTAACATCCTTGTATAAATTACTTACTGTCTTAGTTTGTTTTGTGATGCTATTTAAAAAACAGAGGCTGGACACTTTATAAAGAAAAAAGGGGTATTTTGCTCACAGTTTGCAGGCTGTTCAAGAAGCAGGTTGACACATCTGCTTGACTTCTAGTTAAGTTTTTGTGTTGCATCCAACATAGTGGAGAAGGTCAAAGTGGAAATAGGCATATGTGAAGAGGGACCAAACACAAGGGCATCCTGGCCTTATGACACCCATATTCTCAGGAATTAATTCACTCCCTGAAAACTAATCCATTCTTACGAGAGCCAGGACTCACTTGCTCCCACTGAAATGGCACCAAACCGTACATGAGAGATCCATCCCCATGATCCAGACACCTCCCACTAGGCCCAACCTCTCAACTCCAATATACAGGGGTTCACGTCTCAACATAAGACTTGGTGGGGACAAACAAACTATATCCAAACCACAGCACTTACCTTAGGTAATGTTATTATATAATCAAGTTGGGAAATAGCTCGCATCACTTGTGTCACATTCCCTGAGCCAGAATTTAGCCATATGGCCACACATAACTTCAAAGAAACATAAGAACATCATTTAGTTGTGTGTCAACAGGAACACGTTTTGATGAACACAAAACTTGCTACCGCTCTCTTATTCTCATTTAAAGGAGAACCTTACCTCTTATTCTTATACAAAATCAAATAAATATTTTAAATAAATTTTACACTTATTCACACAGAGAACTCGGTCACTATCTCTGCAAAGTCCCATCCATTCACGACAGTCAGCTAAAGGTCCAGAAACTGCAGGTGATGCACAATCCTCATCATCAGGTTCAGATGCAACTCCCCATGGTTCATAACCAAGAAACCAAAATCCATATTATCCTCCTAAAACAACCAGTGGTGGAGCAGGAAAAGAAGACAATCTCCTGTTGAGAAAAGATGAATGAATGGCACAAGGCAGTCAATGGCTCATAGGAAGTATGAAATCTTGCTGGAGAGTCATTGCAAAGGCCACATAGCCTGAGATGAAAAAAATAGTCTTAATTATGTCCAAAAATTTACTTCCGACAAGAATTATCCTCTGAAAACCCTAGTTTGGTCCTCTTGGAAGTATGTCTTTATTTGATACCCATTATTATCTAACTGTGTATGAAAAATGTCTGGCTTCCTTGGGAGCTGAGCAAATTATGTCCCTTTATGCTTGTAGCTCTTTTTTGTTTCTAGTTAGTTTCTTCCCCTAGTAACTCCATACAAAGCTGTTTTCTAGATTGTGCCTTAAGGTTTGACTGTTTCATTGCTTTCTGACCCCGTCTCTCTCTTTCTCAAAGTAATAGCAAGGTAATTTATGCTATCTGAAACAATAGGGTTGGGTAGGAAAGAAATATTCTTAAACTGATAAATAGCACACATTTGATTTTCTTTCTTTCTTTTTTTTTTTTTTTTTTTGACAAAGTCTTACTACACCTTGGTTACTTAAGGCCTTTTACAACTAGATCTTTAGTATTTGCTTTCAAGAAACAGTTAGTTTTTCCAATCTTGTAAGGCATTTGAGCTCTGGACTTTCTCTATTACCTTTGATCTCTGCTTGAAAACCAGTCAATTCTTGTTTGAGTTAATCTCTTTCTTGTAACACCTGGCTAAATGTCACCAATGGTAACCAGCATACACTGTCACTCTTTTAATCTTTCTCCTAGAAGGATCTTGCCTTCCAAGTTATCACAAACATCTTGCTGTATATAGCAGTGCTCTCCAGTCTTCTAGCTGCTATATCTTCTTCATTGCTGCTTGCCACCTATTTGTTAAACCAACTCCACCTATTTTCATTCTGTTATGGCAGCATACAAGTTATGGTACCAATTTCTGAATTATTCATGGTTTAATTAGGAAAACGAGCCACTCTAGATATTCCAAACACTAATAAATGTAACAGAGATAAAGTAGTTTTTTAAAAAAGAATATAACTTTTTGACACTCCTCCCATTAAGAGGTGGGATCAGTGTCCTTTCCTCTTGAACCGGGATAGGTTTGTATCTCCTTCAACAATAGAATACGTTACAACTGATCCTATAATGCTTTCAAACCTAGAGTATAAGTATCCATAAAGTTTATGTCCATTTCACTTGGGATACTTGCTATGAGGAAAGTCAGACATCATGTAAGAAAACTACCCATACCAAGAGCACCATGTTACAAAGTCCAGTTGACAACCGGCGTCAACTGCAAGTCACGTGAATGAGCCACATAGGATATTTAACATATTTGAGACTTCACAGGTCTAACTGCAACCATGTAAGAAACCACAAGCAAACCTATCAGTCATACTTCTCCAAATTTCTGGCATATAAAATTGTGGGCAAAGTAAAGTTGATATTTTATGGTGCTACATTCAGGGATAATTTTTAAGTCAGCAGTGGATACCAGAATCATAAGAATTTGGTGCTTATGAAAGCTCTTGGAAAGGATGTCTGCTTCCACAAAGGAACATGTATGTGCCATAGAGATTTCTCTCTCACCATTAAAAAAAAAAAAAAAAAAAAAAAAAAAAAATAGAAGACCAGACAAAATACGTGAATATGAAATACATGAACTGGAAAACAGGCAATAAATGACACGATTCCCTGACAGAAGTACATGTAATGAGGCACACTCTCTGATTTCCTGAGCTTACCACCTGGAGGTGGTTTCCAGGCTGCAGATCAGAAAGGGCCACAACGGAGAACAGAAACTTAACATTGTTGAGGAAGGAAGGGATAGTGCAAGAAGTTCAGGAAAGTCAAGGCAGCTGGAATTTGCAAGGTAGAGTGGAAAAAAAGGAGTTACTTAGAGAAAGAGCCCAGAGATCTAAAGTCTTTGTTGAGTACTGATCTGGATAAGTGTGAGTTTAAAGTCCATGGAATGAGGGAGTAAAATGTCAGAAAATAGTAAGTAGGTCAAATAACTCCTGAGGCTTATAGAGGGTTGGGAATGGCTCACATTCCTACCATGTTAAGGGAAGAGACATCAAATTTACAGGACAATTATGAAGCCTTCTGAAGAATCATACCTCAGACATGTGTCTAAATTAGACATTATTAAGTCTGTTCTGGATCCAACCTAAAGAAGTTAAAAGCAAACTTTAAAGTGAGCCAAAGTAACTTAACTTCATGTCAGAAGAAAGGCCCGTAATTGTTTGAAGGGATAGAGCAAACTAACATCCAACAAGGTAAAATGTATAATATCCATAATCCAATGAAACTTACAAAGTATACAAAGAAGCAGGAAAATATGACCCATAACCAGGAGGACAATTAATTGATAAAAGCAGACCCCAAAATAGTGAAGGACCTTAAGACATATAAATATCATAAGCATGCTTAGAGATGCAAAGAAAAACATGAGCAGAATAAAAACAGAAAAAAAGCTATAAAAAAGACTAATGGAACTTCTAGAGATATAGCATATTTTAATTAAATAAGGGTAAGATTAACATCAGAATAGACATCTCAGAGGAAATATCAGTGAACTTAAAGACATGGTAATAAAAAAAAAAGACTCAAAATAAAGTTCAAAGTGAAAAAAAAAGTACAAAACTGAACACAGCTTCAGTGACCTGTTTCCAGTGGTACAACGTGTATAACTGGAGTCTTAGAAAAAATAAGGATGTGAGTAAAAAAAGCAATTTTGAATAAATCACTACTACAATGTCAAATTCAATGAAAACTATAATCCTATGAACTGAAGAAACTCGGTGAAGCCCAAACAGAAAAAATATATAAGGAAACATTATAATCTAAGAATCAGTGACAAAGAGAAAAATCTTAAAAGTCACTACCAAAAAAAAAAAAAAAAAAAAAAGCCACTACAGGAGGGAAAAATGACCGTGTGTGTGAGTGTGTATTAATGGCAACTGATTTCTTTTCAAAGTCTAGGTAAGCCACACACAAATTTAATTTACATTTATAAATTGTTATAAAAAACTATCAATTATAATTTTATTCCCAGACAAAATGTGCTCAAAAGATGAAGACAAAATAATGACTTGTATACACAAAATGAACTGACAGAAATAACCAGCAGAACTGCACTACAAGAAATATTAAGTGTCTTTTAAGCAAAAGGAAAATGATATCAGAGAGAAATTTGGTTCTACACAAAGAAATAATGAGTGCCAGAAATGGCAATTGTAAAAATAAATACAAAGCCATTTGGTCTGATTTTTTAATCTTTTAAAATAATAATTAGTGGCATATAGCAAAACACAATGTTTGTCAAGATTATATTTTAGGTAGAAATAAAACTCATGACAACCTTGGTACAAAAGCCAAAACAGAGTAAATGAAAGTTTCTTACACTATATATGAATTGGTTTAGTATCATTCGAACATAGGCTGGGAAAAGTTAAAACTTATTGTAAACCTAAGAGAAAACACTAAATAAACATATATATATGTTTATTAATAAATTTATTTACTTATTATTTATTTAGTTTATTTATTATTTATTTATATATTTAGTTATAATTTATTAATAAACACACATATATGACAACCAGTTGATGCTGATTGTCAACTATATATATATATACACATATATATGCAGTAAATCAAAGTAGAAATAAAATAGAAACATAAAACATACTCATCTAAGGGAATATAGGAAAAGGGAAAAACAACAAGAGATGGAAAGCTAGAAAACAATTACCAACGTTATAGATTTTATGTCAAACTACATTAAATTTAAATGGTCTACATTCATTAATTAAAAAGCAAGAGAGCGTCAGGGTAAATAGGAAATAAGATCAAACTATATCCTATCTACAAAATATTTACATTAAAGACAAACTGGTTAAAATGAAAAGGTAAAAAATATATATCAGGCAAGCACTAATTTTAAAAAAGCTGGAGTTGCTATATTAATATCAGGCAAAGAGATGTAGACACACACACACAGTAAGCAAAACCCCACAGAAACACACACACACACACACACACACACACACACACCCTGACCTGCATCCTATTAATAAAATATGTAGTCCTCCCCTCACCCACCCCCCAAAAATCAGTAAAGACAGAGGAGACTTTAACAACAACATCAAGGAATTTAACCTAATTTGGCATTTGGAATTTGTAGTACAGTCTCCTCAATAGCTGAATACAAATTTTCCAAATAGGCCTAAAACATTTCTCAGGATTGATCATCTACTTAAATGAAAACAACTCTCCATAAATTTAAAAAGAAAGAAATCACACTATTTATTTTCTATCTATTGAATTAAATAGGTAATCATCAACAAAAAAGATATCTGGGAAATCTCCAAATATTTTACAATGAGAAACATGCACATAAATAAATAAAGTTATTTATATAATTAATAAATAAAAGAAAAAATCACAAGAGAATATAAAAAAAATTTTGCACTAAAGAAAAATGAAGGCACACTATATAAAATTTGAGATATGCAGCTATAGCATTGTTTAAAGGGAAATTTATAACACGTAACATTTATATTAAAGGAAGAATGTTCTCAAAGTAAAAATCCTATCTTCCACAAGAAACTGGAAAAGAAAATTAAGCCTAAATTAAGCAGAAGGAAAAATATAAGTTAAAAGCAGAAACCCAATAAGTAGAAAATATAAAAACTATAGAGACAATTAATAAAGCCAACTATATTTCTTTAAAATTGGGGAAAAAATCATGAAATCATGGATAACCATTTATCTTAAGATTTAAAAAACAAATATAAATTACTAATATACAGAATGAAAAGGATGTCACAGCAAACAATGCAAAGAAAACAAAACAATATTATAAACAACTTTATGTCAATAAATTTGTTAATTTTGATGTAATGAACAAATTCCTTAAAATATAAGAAATTTCAAATCTCAATATGTGTGTATTAAATGGGTCTATATTTGACATATGGGCTTATATGTGTTACAGAAATTGAATTTAAAATTTTAGAGCTTCCCAAAAAGAAAATTCCAGACTCATAGAGATAGGAAACAAAGAAGTAAAACTTGCTTCATTTCCAGATGACATAACCATCTCTGTGTTAGACATCCTAAGGAATGTACAAGACAACACTAAAAGTTATAAATGTGTGTAGCAAAGTTGTAGGACATTAGGTCAGTAATTAAAATAATTAAATTTCTAGTTTTTGGCACTAAAATTGAAATGTGAAATCAAGAAAACAATGCAATTTATAAATTCCATATAAATGAGATAACATCACATAGTCTTGTTTCTGGCTTATTTTGCTTATCATAACACTTTAGAGATTCACTCATGTTGTTGCATTTATTGGTAGTTTGTTCCTTTTTATTACTGAGTCGCATTCCATTGTATGGCTGTATCCAAGTTCGTTCATCCATTTATCAGCTCATAAGCATTTGGGAGGTTTCTGCTTTGGGGCTCTAATTTTACAAATGTGAAAGTCATGTGTACTTTGATGATTATTTTCTGGGGTAAATACCTAAATTGGTATTACTGGGTGTTCTAGTAAGGTGTACTATAAATTCTATAGTATATTTTTAATTTCTTTTTATTTTATTGGAAATGAGGTCTTGCACTATCGCCCAGACTAGACTATGGGGGCACGATCATAGTTCACTTCAGACTCGAACTCCTGAGCTCAAGTGATCTATCCTCCCAAGTAGCTGTGACTACAGGCGCATACTACCACATCTGACTAATTTTTATTCATTCTTGTTGTTTTAGACAATGGGTCTCTCTGTGTTGTTCAGGCTGGTCTTGAGCTCCTGGCTTCAAGCAATCATCCTGCTTCAGCCTCCCTGGCTCTAAAATGTATTTCTAAGTGACTTTTTAAGCTTTTCTGTGGCATTTTGCATTCCTTAGCAATGTGCAAAAAGTTATAGTTGTTTCTCAGCCTCACTAAAGCTTCCTATGCAAAGTTTTTAAATTTTAGTTACTCTTGTTGGCACGTAGTGACATCTCAATGTAGTTTTAATTTTATTTCCCCAAAGATTAGCTATTTTGAACATTTCCTGATACTTAAAGAAATATTAAGCAACCATTAAAAAGCCATCACTTTTCTATTATACAGCACTGTATCATAATTATTACAAAGCATAGGGAAAGAGTCAGTGTAAGTTTGTGACCTACACTATGATTACACCCACATGAAATTAGCATGTGCTTTTGCAAGACAACAGGGTCAAATTAATTTAAATTAGTTGTTATGACAGGACTCTGGTTAAATACTTTCTTATATTTTTATATTCCTTAGTGTTACATTTTCAGGGATTGTAACATTATTGTAATGTAGATATGATAGAGGGTAGAAAAGAATGATTTTGATTCATGTAAGTTAACTATTCAATGAAATTCTCAAGAAGTAAGTACAAGGATATTTGATCAAAAATCTAGAAATGATGGCTTTGTTAGAGTTCAGATGTGTTTCTGTATTTCAGATGTGTTCCAGGTTTTCTGTACTCCCCACAAATGAAGATGAGAAAAACACCATTTATATATAATAGCTAACACTAAATTAGCAGAATCCAAGAAAATCCAGGAGGCAGATCATAGGTGAAGAGAATTGTGGGAAGTGACAGCCCTGCTGTCTGTTTTTCATTCTCTCCTAAAACCAAGTGTGAAGGTCACAGACAAAATAACATGTCTAAACCAAGTGTGCAGGACACAGACAAAATAAAAAGTCTAAACCAAGTATCCAGGCCACAGACAAAATAAAAAGTCCAAAATAACTTGTACAACATTTAACAGTTTATTGGGTCGTGAAGAACAAATAAATAATCGCTTACACAAAACATACTTGGTGAGGTCTAAAATGAAGAGGTTAGTCGTTTGACTTTCTTTATCTCAGGTTGCCTTACTGGTCAGAATTGTTCCAGATTCAGGAATATTCTACGTGTTTCATGTCTTCAGTGTGCTTACATTTTCCCTTGGTCTAGCACTGCTATTTATTACCCTCCATTGTACAAACTCATATCACCCTCTTGCATCTTTGGTCCATAGTTTCTGTAACCTTTTCTGTATCACTGGACTTTGTTTGGACTGTCTTTGACTCTATAAATATCCTCATGCATAGTCTTAAAGGAAATATACTTTATTCAGTCACACTTGATAAGGCACTTGCCACTTTCCAATGTTTCCTTTTTCAAAACCTACAATTTTATTTAACCAATTACTTTATTAATATTATTTAATCATCTCTCTGTCTCCTTTAATTCACTCTGAATCCTTTCCATTGTTCTCTCTTCATTCCCAAAGTTTATCTTTTAGCTTCTCAGCTCAATAATTGAAATTACATGGCAAATTTTCTTAATCACTTAATATCTTCTAAGTTACGCAAAAAATCTATTTTAGACAACCATACACGTGTGTTAAACTTCTGTCATTTTGTTTTGCCCTGATCCTATTCTTTGACTGATTTTCTGTGTTATTATTGTTATTGTTATATTATTATATTAGCTATTTGTCTCTCTATACCAAGGAATTTCTAACTTTCCTTTCTCAATTCCCTTTCTTTTTATCTGCCTTTAATTTGCCAAAATTCTCCATCTTGATGTTTTGAAAGTCTAATTATTTCAAGAGTATACAAAAGTTTGAGAAGTTAATTTGCTGTTATCAGTATGTTTTATTATAGCTATGTAAGATTTTCACCAGAATTGATCACTTCTGATTCATATGTATACTTTTCATTTCAAGGTTACTTCCAATTCACATGATTTACAATCAGATTCCTCCATTAAGACTGATGATATATGCTTGTCATTCACGCTTACAAATGTAAAGTCTCTAACTTGTCTGGAATGTGGCTTCAAACCCAGTTCTCTTCTACTCCACACCATTGTAATTTACTCCTATGAATTCCTCCTCCTCATATCAACTTCTGTATTGTTTACTTTTTATAATTTGAGCATGTACATAAATTCTCATCTTCTATTCCTTACAGCCAGAATAACACAAATGTATATTTCAATACATAGTCTCATTCTTCAGAGTTATCCACACAAAACCAATAAATTCTGGGAAAACTTGAAACCTGTGTGTGTGTGTGTGTGTGTGTGTGTGTGTGTGTGTGTGTGTGTGTGTGTTTAATAGCCATAGCTTCAAATAAAACTTCTTTATAGCTAAGTTTTTAATCATTGAGAGAAAAAGAGAGAGAGAGTCATCTAAGGAAATTGACTTTATGAAGCATATTATTATAATTTACCATTCCACAAAGGGATAATGCAAAAAACATGAGGATACTGAGGGTGAAATCACCTTCCCCCACCTTTAAACATGGGTGGGAAGTACTCTGGAATTTAATGACAGCTTTCACGAGAAGAAATAAAAAATTTCATTCTACCAAAATAAAGGCTCCTATCTCAGACATTTGACATTTGAGAAATAAATCTTGACATTCAAGAGATGATAAATCTTGATTCCTTTGCAAATGAGGAAATGTGACTACAATCTCCTAGCTTTTTCTCAAATCCTATTTTCAAGCAAAAGTATGTTTCCAACCTACATATTCCAACTTAACTACCTTTTCAACCTGTACAAAGTTTGTTTCTTTATCTATTTTTTCATGAAGTGTAAACTGTTTGGGGCCTCAAGTCACTCACTTCAAGGGTGGCAATGAGTAGGAAGCCCAAACGTGACCTAAGACACAGCTGGGGAAGTGCCTGTGTTGGAACATGCTCCAGAGTCTCAACACATGAATTTTAAATTTGTGCTTTGTCTAAACAATCGTATTTTGCACAACATAAACTTTTATGATCACTGGAAAATTGCTGAAACCTCAAACACTAAATCCACAAATGTTAAAGGACTATTTGAAATAATGATTCAGTTTCTCTAATGTATATTCTTTGTGCTATCATTAGGTGGCATATCAAATTGTTGGGACAATGTTTAGGAACTAAAAACTAAACTGCTTCCAATTAAAGTGGAAAATATTTTCCAAAAGTGGAAATTTTCCTTTTCCCTAACATTTACCAAAAAAATAGGAAAATATTAGAGAAAAGGACAACTTCTACTTTATTTCTCCTGGCTCCCAAAACTACCATAAAGCATTTCCTAGGATTGTGCAGTACACAATTTGAAAAACTTTTGATTTTTTTTTCTATTATTATACTTTAAGATCTAGGGTACATGTGCATAACTTGCAGGTTTGTTACATATGTATACTTGTGCCATGTTGGGGTGCTGCACCCATCAACTCGTCAGCACCCATCAACTCATCATCAAACCTGCAAACTCATCTTCCCCAACTTCCAAATTAGATAAGTTATTCATTTTAGATTTTTAGGAAAGAAAATTGAGACATGGAGATATTTAGAAATTATCTACTCTGGCACTCAGACTTTGTGATTCTTTTTCAATAGAGAAGAATCCTCTGTCCTCGAGTCAAATATAATATTTAATATATAGGTTGTTTCATGCAGATTGACTATGACTGTGATGTCCATTTGACATGATAAATACCAGTCTAAGCTGCTTTTTCTGTTATTATTAACAGTTCTGTCAGACACCTTGAAGATTACTGTACAAAAGTATTTATTGAGCTTCTAGCTTATACAAATACAGTTAGGGACCTGGAAAATGATTTCACAGTTAAATATAGTATTGTTAAGGGAAGAATAAAAGCTTTCGCCCACCCCACCTCCATCTCTGCGTGCATCAATTCTGTGAAATTTGGCTAAGGTAGTCTTGGTATTCTTGTATAATAGCTCTAAGCAAAGTTCTCCTACACTTTCTTCCAAAAGTTGGCCTGTTAAATGAAGCATTATATAATACAAGAGTAATGGAGGCTTTTGAAAGTAATTTGGGATTTAAGTTAAGAAATAGCAAAATTAAGATTTGAAAATTACATACTCTTAATACACATTTTTAGCTCAATTTTCTGGCCATGAGTCTTTAGTCTGCTTTTAAAAGAAAAACACATGTTGAGAAGAGATATATATGAGGCGAAATGAGTTTTATGTGCCCTCCTACTACACTTTGAAATATAGTCTGTAGTACAGAAATCAGTGCATAAAATAATTGTGCCCAAGTGCCATTATATTCATTTCATCCTCAAGATTACTGCTTCTTCTTACCTCCCATTTTATTTAAATAAAGAATAAACGCAACTTGCCTGCCTCTGTATTTTGGGTAGAAAAAAGAATGGTGAAGGTTTGAGTGATCGCTATCTAAAATAATCAGTTCATTAATTACTTATGTTATTAATGTATCATTAAGAAGTGATTTATGTATGAAGCGAAGCCATGTTTGCTATCCATTACTCAAAAGTTTGGTGATTTCCAAATCCATATGGAATTCTAAATCACTGCAAAATTTTTCAGAAATTCAGATTTTAGGGTCTCTACCCAAATATACTAAGAATCTCAAGGAATAGGCCACTGTCATTTGTATTATCTGTGAAAGGTGATCATACAAATTGAGTCATTCTTGTCATATTCAGCTAAAACAGAATTAAGAAACCAGAGGGGAAAGCACTCAGGGTATAAAACATTGATCCAAGAATGCAATTCTCTGCAAGACTGACTGATGAAGCTGCTTGTTGTATAACTTGAAATCACTTTTACCCATAGTTTGTGAGATGACTTGCTGCAACTCTAGGACTAATTTTGCTCGCTGCTATCATTCACCAGTTGGAGCTTGCCAGTTCCCCAAACCCATACTAGTGCCAATGGACTTTCTCAAGATCAATACGTAACATTCATTCTTTTTTATAAAGCCTCTAACCTTCTCTTTGTCCTTCAAACATACTGAAGACCACCTGGTCTACATATACACCCTGAATTGCAATTCTTTCTTCCCAAATAAAATGTTAGAGATTAATCTCTCCATTTTTATTTTGACATAACCTATCAATACTCCCCCAAATTATTCTGATGTTCAGGAAGGTTTAAGAACTACTTGACTAGAAGTTATTGGGCTGAAATTTGCCCAACTGGCATCTATGGGTTTTTCCATAGAAAGAGGCATCATAAATTAATATATTATGCTTAATCATCCTTATATGAACAAATTCTTTGATATGCTTTAATGAAAGCCATTTTACTTTTTATTTGTAATCCATACTTGCATTACAACCTTATTAAAGTGAATTTTAAATAGATCTGATCCAATAAGTAAGCTATGGTCTTTAAAGTGGGAGATGTAAAGCATAGGTTCAGTGTGTGTGTGAGAACATATGCTGTGAACAATAAGAATCCCAATTAAAATGGAAAATATTACCCAAGCTAGTGTCTTTTGGAGTACTAATTCTTATTTTAATCAAATGCATCCATCTTTTATAGCTTAGTACAAAAGAGTATTATGTGTTATGTATGTGTATGTGTTTTTTTTTAGCATTTCATGGAGTCTTAACAGCCTCTAAAGCAGGCATTTTGTTGTTATCTCTTGCATAAATTTTCAGAACATTTGAAGAGAAAGGAGGGGCTTTCTTTACAAACCCTAACTGTTCTGTCTGAATTTTACTTGAGACACACCGAGCATAAGGCTTGCTGGGATGTTTCTTTGCCTTCTAAGACGTGCAAAATAAACATGGTGACATGTGTGTTTTTTCTAATGGATGTATCAAGAAACATATACAGAGCACACACCTAGAGTTTGTTCTGGCAATAGGGTGGTAAACAAGTCAGAGACACCCCTCCCTAACAGAGTTTACCACCGTATGAGGAAGAGAGACATGAAACAAGAAATTATAAGTGAAATAAATTTCATCAAGGAGGATGACAAGTGTGGCAAGGAAGGTATCTCTGTATAATTGATGTCAAAGCAAAATTCCAAAAAAAGAGAAGGAGTTATCTGGTTATCTACACAGAGGGAGTTCAAGGCAGAGAAAGCAGCCTTGGTTTGAGGAGGGTCCAGCCTGCCTACTTTGTTGCTCTTAAATAGTAGATGATGGTGTAAAGTATGATGGATTCCATGTGCAGACAGTGATAATTCTAAATCTAACTCTGCCATCACTGCCTAGTCATACATTTGGGTAGATTAATTCATCTCTCTTAAAATGTCCTTATTTGTTAAAGGGGATTTATAATAGGATTGCAGTGAATACAAAATGGTCAAATAATAACTAATTACAGAAAATAAAACTACTTGCTTATATGTAATTATATACAGCCTTATCATATTTAATACATAAACTCCTATCTTGGGTCCTAACTTAAAAATTGAGTTCCAACTGCAATGCTCTCTACACAAAACTACATTGTAAGGTACTAGAGCTCCTGCAGAAAACCTTATAAACATACTATTCTTACTTAAGATTTGGTAGGAGAAAATTAGATGGGAAAACTGAAAACCTCAGAATCACTGTTTTTCACATTCAAAAATGTTGGACAGTGTTTATTGGAAAAGAAAAGACTTCCTGTGAATTCTAAATATTTGAAAGGAACAAGCTGTCTGTGAATATTAGCAAGTAAAGTTGAATTTAATTGCAGTAGGTAGCAGGACCAGCAGTAGGACAGCAAGTGAAATTAATTTGAGTAAATGACTCAAAGGGTGTTGGGAAAAATCATCTTAATTGTTCTTATGCACAGGTTATCACTGGGATAAATATCAAAATTAGATTTTAAAGTGATTGAATTATTTTATGAGCTTTAAAAGCCCTTTCAGGTAACCAGCTCAGGCAATAATTTTTTAATCAAACCTCATGATCCAGGAAGTAAACTGATCATGCAGAGGTCAGAATGACATTTATGAGCTTGAGAGATTTCTATCTGTCTCCAAACTGGCTGAGTGGGCACCATCAGAGGTAGAAAGATTTATCACGCAACATGCAAAACAGTTCTTATATCACTAATGAATCATTAGGGGCAAATAGAAGATTCTGTTTGATAAGCGTTCAAGTATCTTAACTTAAGAGTTTTCAGAAAAATCAGATGCACATTAATGGACAGAGTATAATGGAGCACTCCAAAATTGTAAAATAAATAAATAATAAATAAATAAATAAATAAATAAATGGGTTCTGATCTACTCTTCTACTCCAATTTACTCTTTTACTGCCCACACATTTATTCAAAGACATTTATTGGACACCTGCTCTGATTCATACACTGTATTAGGCCCTGAGATCTGTTATGGGTTGAATTGGGTTTCACCAAAATTCACATTGATATCCTAAACCCAGTACCTCAGAATTTGATCTTCCTTAGAAAGAAGGTCATTATAGATGTAACTTAACATAAGCTAATGTACAAAGTCTTACTGGAGAGTAGACTGGGTCCCTAATGCAATGTGATTGGTGTCCTTAAAAAGGGGAAAATTTGGACACAAGTACACACACAGGGAGAACACCATGTGAAGATGAACACAAAGATTGGGGTGACACTTCCATAACACAAGAAATACCAAAGAGTTCCTGCAAACCACCAGAAGCTAGGGAGGAGTCATGGAAGGGATTCCTCCTCGCAGCCCTCTGACGGAACCAACCCTGCCGACATCTCCATCTTGGACCTCTGACCTCCAGAGCTGTGAGACAATCAATTTCTGCCGATGAAGTCACCCACTTTGTGGTACTCTGTTACAGCAGCCCTAGGAAACTAATGTAAGATTGGAGCAGGGTATCTCCCACCCTGATATGACCTATATTCCAGAGGGTAGAGTAAATTTAAAAACTTTTCTGTGTTTCAACCTCAAAGGACTCTACGGATATTATGTTTTAAAACAACAAAAATATAGATTTATGTATAAAAGAAGAAAGTAGAAATATGCTAATCTGAAGACATTCATTTTTAGCCAAAAATATAATTAATCTGTGCTCTGTACAGGACATTCTTCATATACTCTCCCAGCTCTATGCCCCACCTTTCTCTGTACCTTGATTGCTGAACTTAATGGATTGCATCTGTCAGGATCCCTTGACCTCTGTTGTTCAGGTGCAGTCAACCCATTGGAGGCACTGGAAGGACAGCGGGGAGCAGGAGAGAGCCCATTAGCTTCTCCTAATGGCCTGCGGTGTTTATAATGTTAGGGTCCTTTCTGCATGCTTGTCACTCAGCCAGTGCCTTCTCTCAACAGATTTCAACAACATGACTTTCTTCTTTTCCCCTTTAAGACTAGGCATGGTAAAAGTTTGCTCCTGGTAACTGTTACCTAGTAACTGTTGCTAGCTCCTGGGAACTTTATTCTTTCATTACCTTTAATCCTGCCCTCACTTTGTAAATAATCCCATTTTTATACTATTTTTAATAGCCTCTTTGAGTATGTCAATGATTTCTTACGAGAACCATGGCTGATACAAGAATTTTTCCAGGAATGTTGCCAGGAAACAGACCCTCAAATTTGTATTTCAGGATTGATGTCTCACATATTTGATGAGCACACAGATAACCTCTTTGCTAGGGGGCAATAGGGCACTGGTACTCCATGAATACAGTGGTATCATGCCTATTCAAATTATCACAGGTGAAATGAGATGGAGCATAGTGGAAGGAAGCTTTGGGAGATGAATTTGCTGTGGTGCTTAGTTACTGTGCTCCCATTGTTGATTTATAAAGTGGAAATAGGCTTGTTGGTTTTGACTAACACAAAAACACACACACAAATAAACTCAAGGCCTGAAATTCCTTTTCAAAATGCAGAAAGCATTTACACAGCTTATCTCACGTAGCTGGCTGCAGACATGACTGTGGATCAAGTACAAAGCCTTATTGTAAATGCTGTAGAGATGCAATGTCAATTAAAAGTACAATTTCTTCTAGATCTCTTAAGCTAACATGACCACTAGTTAGAAAGTATATCCCAGAAAACGGGAATAGGAAATCTTGGTCAGTATATCTGTTTGTCCACTTTCCATGGACATCTGGAAGAAGAGATAAATGACCTGATATGAAATTTACATTAATTCATAGTCAGAAGATAACAGGTTAGTTATTGATCATGGTATTGAAAGAACCAGATTAGGAGATGAATGACAAAGGATTCTAGGAGAGAGGGTTGGGAATAAACATCTCAGAATGGGCAGAGTGTGAAAATATTCATGGGCCACATCAATCTTCCACCATGAAGTGAAGGTTGTCACCAATTAAGTGAACAAAATTACCTGTTGTGTGGATATAAGTCAGCTTCTACCCTTGGCCACTAAATTGCTCATTTAATGGGCCCATTTACAAAGTGGTCATAGTGACAGGGATGGAGGCTGTACATGGGCTAAATAAGGTAGATTTCCCTTCACTAAAGCTGATCTTGTCACAACTATTGCTGAGTATCCAACGTGCTAAAAGCAGAAGTAGAAGTAAACACTAAGTCTTTACTATGAACACTTCCTGGGAAGCCAGATATTCACCAGGTGAAAGTTGATTACTTTAGGCTTCTTTTATCAAAGATGTTGTACACATAGGAATAGATTCATATTCCAAACACACATTTGCCTTTGTGTCTGCAAACTCTTATTGTTGCTATTCAGGGACCAACAAAATTCCTTACTCATCATCTTTGTATCCTGAAACACACACACACACACACACACACACACACGGAAAAATGAAAAGGAAGAAAGAAATCACATTTTCTGAAACATTTCTGAAAATGTTTCCTTCACATATTACAGTGAAGGAAATGTACCAATGGCTTCCCTCAAGGTGTTCTGTGGTCTCATATTCCTCAGAGAGCAACTGTTTGACAAAGTGGTAAATTGGCTGCCATAGGCTAAATAATGATAGTAGGTAGGTGATGATACCCTGTGAGTTTGTGATGCTGTTATACATGATGTAGAATATGCCTTAAATCAATAACTAGTGTCATCCCTTCTGCAGATATAATATATGAACAATCTGGGAAACAAGATGTAGATGTAGGAATAGTCCCTCTTACTATTGCACTAGTAGTAAACTAGATGTGGCCTCAGTGTGTTAGGAAAGTGAGTATTCAAATAATTAATGTTTCCATCAGGGAGCGTAATCATGATTCTATTGAAATAGAAATTAAGACTGATCTTGAGCTAACATGAACTTTTCATTTTGATGGACCAACAGGCAGAGAAAGGAGTCAATGCCCTGGGTTGAATAATTAATTCAATTGCCAAGGAAACTTTTTTTCTTCCAACTAGTGGGGGCAACAAAACCCTCAAAATCCAGGCAACTTAGCTCAGTCATTCTATTATTAGTCGCCAATAGGATATTAAGGCAAAGTAAGACAGGACCAGTAGCTACTTGGTTCCTTTAGGGGTGAAGATTCGTGTAAACTGACTCCCCCACCACCACTGCCCAGGAGACCCCCCCAAACCCCCCAGGAAAAAAAACAAAACTCACCAACTGATGTTGGCAGAGATTTTTTTTTTTAATATGAAACTGGTAAACAAAGAAGGAAGGTAAATATTTCAAGGAGCTTTGTAACTTAAGCCTTATAATCAGCTACACATGTAGGCACTGTAATCGGCTATGTTTTCTCGTAGTTATTATGTTTCTCCTTTCCTTCCACTCCTGATACTTGATACTTTTATGGGAAGGGCAATGATCCCCAATAGTGCTACAACTAAGGTTCTTGGTGGGATTCTAGCTACATTGACATCTCCTCAAGGTGATGAAGAGATTAATACATATTTAGGTTTCCCTGTTAAGGGGGATTTTTCTGTTGTGTTTCAGATTTATCTACCTAAATAAAGAACAGGAATGAATTTAATTGGGGAAAAAAGTGGATTGTACTGATTACTCATCACTTATTTTTACCCTTCTGAATTCATCCTGTGCCCTAATCTTTGCCCCAGAACCAGCACTTGGGATCTCTTGCCCTCTGGCATCCTGTTGGTTTCAACTAATAAAAAACACTCCCAGGGATCAGGGTTAGGAGGACAAAGTTATCAGGTACTGATTTTCACCACACCTCAACTTCCAAGCCATGATTTTGACAGTAGCTCTGTTCCTCCCTGGGTGTCCACAGCTACTATTGAGTGGCCCATCTCCCACAGCTACAGCTATCACTGGGTTCTGATACTTAACACCACAAGGCTTTGGCACAGTAATGGCTTTTCACTGTTGTGGACCCCCAAATGTTTAATCATCCTTTCTTGCTTTTTTCTTTTTTTAACTGTTTGTATCTTTGTAATCAGTCCCTTCTTATAATTCTTGGAATGTGTCTCCTGTTTTCTGCTAACATCCTGATTGACTAAATTTTTGCTGATAAATGTCTTTTGTGATTCCTTAATGTAGATAAAAAACTGACTTGTGCGACAGTAGAAATTATCTATCTTTTAAAATCAAGACTCTACCAGATGCTACCATGAAATATATTTATTTGACCAACAGTGTTAATTACAGAGTAAAAGATTCTGAAGGAGAAGATATATTCCCCGAGAACAGATGCGTTAAGAGTAGTGGCATTCTGGGTATTATGTGCTATAACCAATATACTAAATATTTAGAAAGGTGTTGTAGTCATACTAAACAAATTGTATCAAGACTCTATTTGCAAAATACTTAAGTAGGATGAATTGGTGAAAATAACATGATTACAAAAACATCAAAATCCAGTACATTGGAGTGATTACAAGGAACCTTCTAATTTAAGTCTTTAAAGAACTATTAGTTTTTTTAGACCAGGAAAACAGCCATCAGTTACTTGCCCAACTGCTGTATTTTTGGTTCTTTTATTACTATGCTGCTTTAGGAAAATGTTAATGATCTATTTTATGACACCTAAACTATTCTGTTGAGTATTGTTCCTTAAGAACCCACATAACTGATTCAAACTGCTTACTGAAATTCTGTATGGTTTTTCCTTTTGGGAAAGGAAAATGTGGGGGGAAAATTCCTTCAGAATATTGTGCAGAGTTAATAACTACCACATATCAGCTCTCATTGGCCATTGCCTTTGCCACATACCCAATCGTTTTTCTGAAAAACAGAGTTTTCTGATTCACATTTATCCTCCCATTTTGCTCTTTGGGAACTAAACATGATACTGTTAAAACATACTCTTTGAATTTAATAAGAAGATGATCAATTTTAAGGCCAATGACAAACTTTATGCTGTCTCAGCAGAAAGATGTGTAATGTTCAACATACCCAATAGTAAAAAGGACGAGGCAGGGTTGGTAGTTTTTCATTGCAATTGAGAAGGTCCCCTGTTTCTTTCTATATCCTGGACTAGGCCACTGTAGCAAACCGTCAGCTTTAGCCAAATTTTGTTTTTATGTCTCAGCAAAGATATGCTTCAAAGCAATCTCCCTTTGAAACCTGTGATAAAGACTACTCAAAGCAAACTAATTCCATCATCAAATAACTTGTATTTTCTTTTTTTAAAAAATGAAAAATGCAACTCTTACTTGCAATACATTTTTAATGGTATTTTTGGGAGCTTTTTCTCCCATTGGGGGTTCTGTAGTGTCAGCCATGTTCTAACTGGGCAATCTTCTGTTTAAATCAGAAGTGTTTAATAATTAGACTTAAATGAGATCACATGATAGCATTAAAAATATGTCTCTATCAGTGGTTCTTTCTGAGGAAAAAAAATTGCTCAGAATGGAAAATTCATCACTATTATTTCTCAGCATTTTCACTGTGAGGAATTACATATAATGCACATTTTGGCCTCTCCTGTGGGCCGTAGGCCCCGTGCCCATAATCCATTTTTCATCCTTCAACCTAGCCCATTCCTACCTCTACTTTGTGGTCCTTGTGCCTTAGGTTCTGCTTCAATTTGGTCCACGTCAATAGTATATGAACACATATCATGTGTCAGTACCTAGATTAGAATATGAGAGATAATGGCACCAGTGCCTACAACAGACTATGAATAAATATGTGAATAAGCAACATAATGCAGACTGAACATGAAATCAATGACTATAAAGACAGATATTGATAAATCAATATATAGAACAAATGCAGAAAAGTCCCTTTTGATTCTGAGTTTGTGATTACTTATGGAAAATTAAGTAGGCTTTAACAGCAAACAACTCATATGTATTTCCGAATAAAAACAATGATGTAATGACTAATGGTCCCAAAAGTGTATAACTTTGCATTCATTTTTTATGGAAGAAAATTTAAAATCACAAATATTACAATTGATACCAAATATGAACAAAATTATGATAAAACTTTCTGCATAAAGAGACTAATAGGACATAATATAAAATATAGAAATACACCCACATGTATATACTGACCTGATTTATGACAAAGTGCCACCACAATTCAGACTGAAAGAATAGTCTTTTCAATAAATTTAGTTGATCAAATAGATATCCTTAAGGGAAAAATGTGAAATTGACCTTTACCTCACAGCATACACAAAAATGATTTGAGCTATATCGTAGTCTTAAATATCAAAAGAAAACAAAAAAACCTCTAAAAAAAAACAATATTTTTTCAAACTTGGATAGAACATATTTCTGAAACAAAACACAAAAGCACCAACTATACATGAAAAACATTAATGAACTAAAACGTTCTGCCATCAAAAATACATACATAAGAGGGTGACAAGGCATGCTACACACTAGAAGATATTCCCAAGATACAGTACAAAAAAAGGATTTGAATTCAGAATCCTTGAAACCAATAAAAGACAAAAACGTAATTTTAATATGAGCAAAATATTTGAAAAACAGTGTGTCACTAAAAATGATATGCAAATGACTAATAAGCGTATGAATGTATATTCAGTACTGTTAGTCATCACAGAAAACAAATTAAAATCACAGTGAGACACTACATCTCCACCAGAATGCTGTAATTATGCATAGATATACATTTTTTATTTCATTCACAATACCAATACTGATTGATATTAAGTATTAATGATGATACAGAGAAACTGGAGTTCTTGTACATTTCTGATTCATATTTGTAAACTGGTAACTCTAGCTGATTATGCCTTACCTCACATCCTCCTAGTGTGTGAACTTTGACTTTGAACCCTCTAATAATTCACTATGACTTTCATTTGGGTATGGCTCCCTCGCAGGAGAAACTTACAAAAGAGTTACTCTGCCTCTCCCATGATATTGCCTCTGAAAACTTACCTGTAGGCACCTTGGCCATGTCTTATTTGATGTATGACATTTGAGTATCCAGGACAGCACCACTCACTGTGCATCAGGTTAGTACAGAATGGTTTGCAAATAGTTTTCTTTCCAGACAGCCCAATAGATGCCATGGGCAAAACCCTACTCCACCCCTATTTAGTTTTATGAACTAAACACTTCTGCCTTCCTCTTTCTCTTTCTTCCTCTAGACACCCACTGATGCAGCATGAAAGATTTTCTTTTCCTTCGCCAAATCAAATATTTCTCTCTCTGGCGAAGCTAACCTTATAGTTTGGTTACTCCAGGAGAAAAAGTTGTTTACTACATTATGGAAGAAATTTGATGAGTTAAGTCCCTCTAATTTAATCATTGAGATAATCACTGGATGATAAATAATTTTACATATTTCTTTTGTTTTAAATAACACTTTGACAAAAAAAATCTTTTTTTTTTTGCACATTATAAATCTTGCCTCAGTTCTCCATTTTCCATTCCATGATAATAAGTCTCACTGTGACTCCAAGCATATGAATACTCTGAGACAGCCAGAGCAAAGTCATGTGTTTGAAAAGACAAAAGAGAAATGTATGTTCAGAATGTCCCAAATATCACCTTTTATTTTTATTTCCACAAATTTATCATTAAGGTTCTGCTAATCAAATTGAACTTTATCTACTTCTGCATTTTTAAATTTCCAGACCCTTTAATATCCTTCTCAAATTTTAGCTTCTTCTTGATCCCTATATATAGAGATAATCTCTGTTATTTCCAATATTTTTTTACTTTTTTTCTATTTTGATTTTATAGTGTTTACTACTATCTCTCTTCAACTGTAGCAACAGTTACATCTGAACTTTTCTTTGCTGCCAGATTCCACTCTCCTTGTAGCCATGGGCTACGTACATATTGGATATAACCTGCCATAATAGAAATACATTTCTAGCTCTTCAATGATTTCAAACAAGTTGCTTAAATTTTCTAAACTCAAGTTCATTTTATCTATAAAATGATAATACGATCAAGGAATGATTATAAATTTTGAAAGAAAGCTTCTAATATTGAGAACCCCATATAAGGAAGAATAATGAGTGATTGTTTTTATAAAACAAATTTTTTAAATAAAAACACAATGTAATTTAAAGATTCTGAAGAACAACAACTGAAAATATTAGATGTATTTATATAGGAACTCATGAAGTAGGCAGTTTATTCCTGATTAAAAAGTCCAAATTATTATTATAAATACAGTGGAAAATGAAACTTTATCCTCTTTACTGCTTTCCATAGAGTATTTTTCCTTCATAAAAATGTTACCTTGTTTGCAATATTTTTAGGGCAAGTAAGTTAAATTGGAAAAAATCTAAAATGTAGAGGTTGGGGCACTTGTACAAGATCAAATACTGACCAGGTAGTCATGGGAATAGGTTGAGAAACAAATTCCTCCAGTTCCTTGCCTGAATTCTTTGCTTCAGCAACCAGAAACAAGAAATCTGTGAAGCTAATATTTTGCTTATAAAAATGCTCTACTGTTTGGGATAGAATATTTGAAAGTATGTTTTTCTATTTACGTCACTATTAGTAATAATGATAATAGCAACTCTATTTAGTATGTGGGACTTATTAGAAATAAATTTTGTGCTGTTCTGTGTATCTGGATGCATACCTGTAACATCAGTCACTGCTAGCCCACTATTATATTTGTTACAGTCACAAAAGAAATTAAACTCCTGTCATCTAAGAGCAGATTTGGACATTAAGAGTGCTTGGATTTTGGTCACTAAAATCCAAATTATTTTGTCTCTTCATTCACTTTTTTTTTGCCTTAGGTTAGTAATCTACTTCTCTTCTCCTGTTCAAAGATTTGCCTCTGCAGCATAATACAAGGCTAACAGGTGGGTCTTGCTCTGAAAAGGATGAAACACTTGAAGTAACACTCAGAGGTGATTAAATGCCTTGGGGGAGAAGGGAGAAGAGTTTTCTCTTTCTCAATCTCCTTTTTCTCTTTTTCTTTCTACAGGTCCCTCCCTCCCCGTTTTCCTCTCCCCTCCCTTACTCCTTCCCCCTCTCTCTTTGATTTCCCTGACAAATTATATGAAAGAGCTCTGATCAATTGCCTTAAAGAAAAATTCAGTGCTTATATCAAATATTGTATCAGGAAAATAGAAACTAGCTCAAATGCCTTTTGGTACACATGACTTTGGTAATCTTTGATAAATAAAACAAGTTTCAAAATTCTCTTAAGTAATTAAAAATCTTAAAGTCATGTTATGATTAAGTAATCGTAGGGTTTTCACTAAAAATCAGGGTTACTAAGAATTAGAATAGTTGTTAGTAGATGTAGGATTATGAAAGTTAGCATGTTTAAAATAGGTTTTATGTAAAGTAGTTGTGACTCCTTTACCTAAATGTTTTATGAAGATGGACAATGTGTCTGACTCGGGAATGTTTCCCCTACCCAATTCCACACAAAAGAAGGCATGTAAGTCTGCCTTTTAAACAATATTAATTGGACATGCCAAATAGTAACCAGTAAGAGTGCCTGAGCCACCAGGCTCACATTTGTAATCTCAGCAATTTTGGAGACCAAGGTGAGCGAATCACTTGAACCTAGGATTTTGAAACTAGCCCGGGCAAGATAGTAGACTGCATCTCTACACAAAATAAGAAAATAACCGGACTCTGTGGCTTATGCCTGTAGTCTCACTAGGGAGGCTGAAGTGGGAGGATCACTTGAGCCCAGGAGGTTGAAGCCGCAGTGAGCTTTCATTGTGCCACTGCACTCCAGCCTGGGTGACAGAATGAGACCATGACTCACAAAAAGAAAGAGTGTCTGAGTCCACAGAATGGAGAATGGGAGCTGGAATACTGGTATGGACAAATTCTCCACTTGATAGCCCTTTGTGGAGTGTTCACTGGTGCATATGGCCAAAGTCTGTGAGTCCCTGATATGGTTTGAATATTGGAGGAGGGACCCGGTGGGAGGTGGTTGGATCACGGGGGCTGACTTTGCCTTGCTGTTCTCATGATAGTGAGTTATTTCTCATGAGATCTGGTTGTTAAAAGTGTGTAGCACTTCCCCTTTCACTTTCTGTCTCTCTCGCCACCATGTGAAGAAGTGCTTGCTTGCTCCCACTTCACCCTCCACCAGGATTGTAAGTTTCCTGAGGCCTCCCTAGCCATGCTTACTGTACAGTCCATGGAACTATGAGTTAGTTAAACCTCTTTTCTCATAAATTATCCAGTCTCAGGTAGTTTCTTACAGCAATGTGAGAATGGAATAATATGGTGCCTTCCAATGACAACTACTGTGAATTTGTACTAGAGAATTTCCACTTGAGGGGCATTAACTATCTGGTTACAGGATGCTACCTGAAGTCACGCCTATGACTGAAGGACATAAAATGATCCGGACACCCCGTGCTGTCTGGAGTAACACCAGAGAACCACTCTAATGGAGATAGTAGTGTACAAATGAAGTCCCCAAAAGAGGTCCATAAGAGTTTGGGAAGAGTTTCTCTTCCTGAGTTCTTCAAAATCTGGAAACTATATGTGAGTATTCTTCTTTTATGGCAATATAGTTATTTGCATAAGTTCAGTAAGAATCTGTTTTCCTTTGAAACAGGACACAATTGGAGACACAGTCATTTTACCAAGGCTTTGATTAGAATAACATATTTGCAGGTACAGTTCCAGCAAAGCCAACTTAAAAAGGGCCTATATGGCCAATCAGTTCTTTCTGTACTTTATGCAAATAATCAGGTCACGTATAATAAACCTAAAACTTACTTGCACACATATTGGTCTTACTATAATTTCTCTTTGGTAGAGAAGGGGGACTAGGTGGAAAGAAATTATGTTTCAAAGGAAAAACATCCTATTACTAAATTCCTGCCCTGACCTTTGTTTTTAAGGGTGGATTGAATCATGAATTATGTCTTGGCTACAACAAGCCTCTAAAGAAGAACCAGGTTGTCATTTTCATCATGATGTTTTAATTAGCTTCCTAATAGAATAAACTTTTTTTTCCATTCTGACACTAATTCTCTTTTGATTGTCAATTTATTAATGCTATTTATCTCTCATTGTCTTACTTTTCCTAAGAAAATCAGAATCATGATATTTCAAAGGCTAGAGATGACTTGTCAAGGTTTTTTAATCTTCATTTGGAATCCCATTGGGTCTGATCTGGTTTTTATTACCAATATCTTGCTGTTAAAATTACAGAAGCACCCTCCCTCTAGGCCCAGAGACTATTGAAGAAGAGCGCATGAGGTTGTAAAGACCAGTTTCAAGGGACAGAATTAGTTCAGACTTTCTTAATGAAGGATGAGCACACATATGCCTTAAAAAGCTGATAAACTGAGAGACTTTGCCTGCTACGCCACTATGTGCCTGCTTTTTTTTTCCATCCCAACCATAAAAAATTACTGAAAGGATAAAAAGGTATCTGGTGACAGAACCTTCTGGGTATAGTTGTTACCAGTTATGGGGTTTATATAAATGGAGATATAAGAAATTTCGGGCCACCTTAGAACAAATTTAAAAAGAAATCACAAAAAGATTATGGCACAATAAAAGTTTCTAGATTCCTTCAGTTAAACGGTTTTAGCAAAATGCTTATGTTTTGTATAGTTTATTTGTACAAGTCTGTAACTAAAACCAAGATTAAAGTAACTTAACATGCAGAATTATGGATAAGTCAATTTTGTAATCTTGCATTTTGGATTTGGTTTTTGACTGTGTTGCTCAAAAGGTATTAAGGATTGGTGTATGCCTGCCCACCTTCATTCCTGTCTGGACTAGACTGTTTAAACTGGTTGTAAGTCTTTTGGCTCTAAGTCTTTTGGCCATAGGGGTCCCAATGAGGGACACGATGAACCTGGGGCAGGTAGCCACACCACCTCAGCAACAATATGGAACAAAATAAAACTTTGACCACTGATGCTACCTATCGCAGATTTTGGCCTAAAAGAGGAGACTGTAACCTAAAAATAAAATTTTAAGTGCCCCAACTGACTGAGTGAACCCTCTCTTGGCCAAGGGGACCACAGAGTAACCTTGAAAACTGAGTGTTCAGCCATGATAGAATGGGGGGTGGTCAGACATATTATTATTGCCTTATTATTGCCTTATTATTGCCCTCCCTCACTAACTATAATTATGCTTTCTTCCCTAAGGGCTTAGCAGAAACAAACTTTTTCAAAAGATTCCACTGCTGATATCAACCAACCACCTGATGTTGCCCCTTCTTTCTTGCCTAATAAGAGACCACCAACCATGCACTGGTTCTGTCCAGTCTATGGAGAATGCACAGTAAAGTATTTTGTGTCCTTGCTTCACCTTTTGATGTCGGAGGGACAAAAAGTTCACCCTAGAATTATGCTAAAGTGACAATTTTTTGTACATGGGACTCATGGAGGGGCATAAAGCTCAATTGCACATGCACACGTTTCTCCTTATAAATATTCATGACCCCTTGCATAGCTCATTGAATATGTATATTTGGCCATTCTGTTCAGTAAAATTTCTTGTTACCTTTTCCCCTCCCCTGAAGTATCTCTTTTTGACTTCTAGTAAAAGGTTATGCTTCCTACTTTGTCAAAATGGCCACCCTGAAAGTTGCGACCTTTTATGAGAAACAAAGCTCTCCTTTCCAAATTTGCAAACCTTGTCATTCTTCAGTTGACAATAAAAACAGGATTAGAATAGTTAAGGGGCTTCAGAATGAAATCTTTCACTTATTTTACATGTAAGTTCTTTTCAACGGACAAACATTTCTCTCTTTCTGAAAACTCAGTATGGAAAACATAAAAGATTTGAAAAACAATGCCCTAAACATATGATGCATTAAAACACGGTAAAATTATGCCTACTTAGACTTTAAGGCTGCCTTCTAGGCAAATTCTATGTGCAAACACACTAGCTAGAATTCAGTTCACCGAAAGCAAAGCAAATTGTATCTCTCTATATACCATTTGGGAGTAGTCTCTCACAAAAGAGGTTGTTTGATGTACTCTTCTTATATGGTGAAATCCTGTCTTGACACAAAGCTTCTAGAGGAAAACAATCTTACTCTAAAATGTAATAGTAACTACTGTAGCTTAACTGGACAGGGATTTAGATCACTTGTTCCTAATTAATGCAAAAGTCACTTTCATGATTAATGCAAAAAAGTGATCTGTTTTGAATTAGATCAAATCACTTTGCATTAATCATGAAAGTGATCAAACAAAGCAGGTCACATTTTGATCCACATTTTCTAATCATTTAACATAAAGCTTTGATAACATTGAGTAGATTGTTCTGCGTCAAAGCAGCCTCATAAAGCACACTGTGTTCTGGCTTCCCCAGAAAAACCCACTGGTGTATGTTGTAAAATAACATAAGTAATCAGTCTTAACTCAAATACACAGTTAATCCACAAAAGAAAATTTACTTTAAAAAAAGGAAATATATCTACAATTATCCAAATTTGGGTTTTATGTGACACCTTACTGCCACAGATTCTTGAAGAAAATTTTGTGATATTTGCTAACATTCATTAGCATCTGTATCTATCCATTTGGTGGACACTTGTTGACCATCCTGTACGCTGGACACTATACAGAGCCTTTATCACATTTATTATACACATGCACATACACATGCACCCCTCCACACACATACACTCCTATACCTGCACAAAAACTCTCCTCTGAAAATCTCCCTTTATTAAAATATCCTAAAATTTTGCGACTTATACAAAACAAACACTTATTGCTCATAAGTCTTTGAGTCAAATGGATGGCTCTGAGATCTTGACTGGATTCCCTCATGCATCTGTAGTCAACTGTGTGTTAGCTAGTTGGTCTTGGCTAGACTCATTCATGTCTGGAGGTCAGCTGATTTCTGACTAGTCTAGTGTAGGAATGATGTGTCATTTATATGCCTTGGCTCTGTGTCCCCACCCAAATTTCATCTTGAATTGTAATCACTAAAATTCCCACATGTCAAGGGAGGAACTGGTAGGGGGTGATTGGATCGTGGGGGACGTTTCCTCCATGCTGTTCTCATGATAGTAAGTGAGTTCTCACAAGATCTGATGGTTTTATAAGGGACTCTTCCCCTTTCACACTCTCTCACCTGCTGCAATGTAAGACACGCCTGCTTCCCCTTCCACCATGATTGCAAGTTTCCTGAAGCCTTCCTAGCCATGTGGAACTGTGAGTCAATTAAATCTCTTTTCTTTACAAACTACCCGGTCTTGGGCAGCTCTTTACAGCAATGTGAAAATGGACTTATATAGTCATATAGCTCCGTTCCATGTGTGTCATCCTCCAGCAGGCTAGCTGGGGGGTGTAATAGCAGTTAAGCCAAAGTAATAAGAGAGCCAGACCCAATATTCAAATGCTTTTCACACTTTGTATGTCTTATTGTTTATAAAGAAAGCCGCAATTATTTCTCCCATCTCTTTATATATGCTTCTTTGTAATGTGTCTGTTTACACATCTATTGAACCTGGGGTGGTCATGTGATTTGCTTTGATCTATACGATTTGGCAAAGTGACATTGTTTAACTTCTGAGCATAAGCCTCATGTGGCATTGCATCTTCTGCTTTCGTCCTCTCGGAAAGTTATATTACTATGTGAGGAAACTGCATAAGGCCTACTGGAGTATGAGACCTTGTGGAGCTCAGCCAAAGACCAGCCACCGTACCTGAGAACTCCTAGACAAACCAGTCCATAAAGTGAACCGTCAGCATAAGCCACCTCAGGCAAGACTGGCAGAGAAGTGCAGCTGAGCCAAGTCCAAATTTGTGACCCACAAAACTGTGGAAAAATAAAATAGTTTTGGTTTCAGTCACTAATTTTAGGAGTGATTTGTTATACAGCAATAAATAACTGAAAAACTCTATTATGCATTATGTTTGGTAAAATTCCATTGATCAAATCATATCGCATAGTTATTTCCAGAGCCAATGAGTGTGCCAAAATGTCCCACCCACAAAAGGAAAAGTGAAAAATTAAGACCATCAATGCAATAAATTTACCATGTAAACATTTAAAGGTAAAGGAACTAATGATGAGAAGCTTAAATGATTCACATAATATTACCCATTTAGTAACAAAATGTGTTGATCATAGCTCATTTAACTATAAAACCTGTGCCTTTTATCATCTATGCCTGAAGAAAATCTATGATTAAAAAAAGAAAAAGAAGGAAAAAGATGTAGAACTTCAGCCTCTCAAAGCTGGGGACCTTGATTTCTGTAACTCGATTCTGTAACTTGTTACTCTGTCACTAGAAGCTTCAGTAAAGCATCCAAGACCCCAAATCAAATCTGAACTGAAATGAGTAATATCTACAATCCTTTAAATTTAGGAACATTTTTGACTAAGCATCAGTTGCCCTTGATATTAATCTGACCCCAATACAGTGCTGTATTTCTGTTGAATGGGCTCTGACTTTATTCTAAATGTCTGGTTTCTCACATGATGTGCTCCAATTCTTCCAAATAGAGTTCCATTCTGAAATTCCACTTGTGGTAATTGACCTATTTCTTCATTGTTCTCTTTGCTTTTTTCAGTCTCAGTCAGAGACTGGACATATTTTCCTGGTTCAAATAACTATGACCAAAGCCTTAATGCCATTTTCAGGCCTTTTTAGTGCTACCTGCCTGGACTTCTAAAAATTATTTGAACCTGCTATCAATTACCTCATTCTTCACATTGGATAGATGCATGGTTATTTAGATTTAAACCCTATTGCTAGTTGTTTTCTTGCATTTCTATCCTGCTAAAACCTAAGACAGAATATTTTATTCATCTTTATATTACCTGGAAAGACTTTGCAATACTTTGTAGCCAATGTTTCACCAATGAGTGTTGAACAAATGACACAATTAAATGTTTAAATAAATACAGTTTTTTATGGTTTGGATCTATATCCCCGTCCAAATCTCATGTTCGGTTGTAATCCCCAGTGTTGGAGGTGGGGCCTGGTGGGAGGTGATTTGATTGTGTGGGCAGTTTCTCATGATTTAACACCGTCCCCCTTGCTGTTGTTGTCATGATAGTGAATTCTTGTGAGATCTGCTTGTCTAAAAGTGTGGGGCACCTCCCTACTCTCTCTCTTGCTCCTTCTCAGGGTATGTGAAGTGCTGCTCCCCCTTTGCCTTCCGTCATGATTGAAACTTTCCTGATGTCTCCCCAGAAGCTGAACAGATGCCAGAATCATGCTTCCTGTACAGCTTGTAAAATCATGAGCCAGCTAAACCTCTTTTAAAAAGTAAGAAATAAATTACCCAGTCTCCGATATTTCTTTATAGCAATGCACGAACGGACTAAAACAAATTCACTATTTTTCCCAGTACTTTGGGAAGCCAAGGTGGGTGGATTGCTTGAGGTCAGGAGTTTAAGACAAGCCTGGTCAACATGGCAAAACCCCGTCTCTATCAAAAATACAAAAAGTACTCAGACACAGTGTTGCATGCCTATAATCCCAGCTACTTGGGAGGCGGAGGCAGGAGAATCACTTGAACCTGGGAGGTGGAGGTTGCAGTGAGCTGAGATCGTATCACTGCATTACAGCCTGGGTGACACAGTGAGACTCCATTTCAAAAAAAAAAAAAAAAGTTTACTATTTAAAGACAGCAGTATGGTTGGTTATGACAGGTATAACTGCTGCTATTGTCTCTTTTCTGATACTATTTTTACACTCATTGGTTAGTAAGAAAATTAACCACTGGTGACTTTAATTATATAATATAGAAACAGCTTCTATTACTTCCTGATGTATCTGTGCTTACCAGTGGATTTTCCAGAGTTACTGGCTACCATGGTGATCTGTGCTTCTATGGAGGCTAAGTGGAGAAATCGATATCGAATTTGGTTGGTGTCAGGAGAATCAAATTAGGTAAAAAGCAGTAAATATTACATTTTAGATAGCACAATGATTTCTCTTTGAGTTGCTCTTTTTGGTTCATAAGACTGGTGAGAAAAAATAAGAAAAGATGGATGTCTGGAGACTTTCAATAAAGAGAAATCTGTCCTGTTTTGATTTTATCTTATTCTGTTTGCAGGAAGGAAAAAAAAAAAAAAAAGCAAGCCCAGTGACTATTGTAGAGTAAACAAGTCTGTGATGGTTAACTTTGTGTCAACTTAATTGGCTTTATGATACCCAGATATTTGGTGAGCCGTTATTTATGGGTGTGTCTGTGAAGGCATTTCTGGGTGAGATTGGCATTTCTATCAGTAGACGGAGTGCAACAAATTGCCCTCCCCAACGTGTGTGGCCCTCATCCAATCTCTTGAAGGCCTGAATAGAATAAACGGCTGAGTGAGAAAGAATTCCTTCTGACTGATTCATTGTCACTGAGTTGAGACATCTGTCTTCTGCCTTTGGACTCAGACATAGCTGGAACTATACTAGTGGCTCTCTTGGGTCTGAACTTGTGAACCAATTCCTTATAGTAAATACATACACACACAGACACACACACATACATATTCTGTTGTTTCCACTTCTCTGGAGAACCATTAATAATACAAAGTTCTTCCTAACAATAATGTAAACGGAATTGTTGAGCAAGCGAAGCATTCAATGAAGATCTCATTCCCACCAAAATTAAAAGTGATAATCCTCTAATTTCATTGTTTAACCTGCAATCATTTTAAAGCGTCTGTATTCTGAAAATACATAAACTATTCAGCAAATATATAAAAGAAACAAGGATTTTAGCACAAAAGGCGAAAGAAAGGTAAGGTCTACATTTTCCTATGGACATTAGCAAGTCTTGAACAAGTAATTACATGAATAATATGTATTTTTAAAGGTCTGATGGTTTTCATGGTACCAACCAAAGATGTATTTATCATTTTCCAAGGTTCACACAGCATTAATAAAAAAGTGATGTCACAGCTCCCCATGCTATTGCCAGAGCAAGTTTTTGTTTTTACGTTGTATCTACTATCAGAAGGTGGGATGGAGACTAGAAAAGGTAAATAATTAGTACTTTCTTTCCTCCTTTCTCTTTTTTTCTACTTAAGAAATACTCGAAGGTATTTTATATGATTTATAAATACCTATGTGTGGTGTGTGTGTGTGTGTGCATATGTATGGACACTTCCAGTTTTAAAAATTCATTGAAGAGGTACATCAGCAGGAGAAACTTAACTGAAGCTACGTAATTATATATAAGAATGCTCCAAAATCACACATTTGGAAGATGTAAAGGATAGAAAAAATTAATGGCCAAAAATTTCATGGGAACAAAACCTTTCATGAAAAGAGAGTTTCTTTCCCCCCCTCCTTACTGCTCTGAGTTTAAGGAAGTGAGCCATGTAATGGCTGTCATAACAATTGTCAAGTATCTAATATATAAATGTCATAGTGCTGAAAATATCAGAACTGTTGATAATTTAACATAGGAAGAACCCAGTATAGAAATACACTATGAATAAGACATTTTTGTTTTTCTCTGAGCCACTGGTACAATAGGCCATTTTTATTAACAAAAATGGACAATAAAATAAAACAATACTTAAAATATCTCATGTAAGTTTTAAAGTCAAGTGGCGTCAGTCCTCTGACTCTGTGTTTCTCCTTCGATATTTTGTTGATTCTTGTGAGTATTTTCACTCCTTTTTAAACACCTTGATTGAAATATAACTCGCAAACCATAAAATCCACCAATTTAAGACATTTTATGACTTTTAGTATATTCACAGAGTTATAAAACTATCGCTGAAATCTAATTTTTAAAATGTTCCATTAATCCAATAAGAAACTCCCTACACATTATCATTCATTTCCTATTCACACTCTTCCCCAGCCCCCTGACTCAGAAAACTGCTCATCTCTTTTCTGTCTCTATTGATCTGGCTATTATCAACATTTAATATAAACAATACGTGGTCTTTTGTGACTAGATTATTCCATTTTGCAAAACATGTTCAAGGTTGATTCATATTGCAGCATATATCAGTAATTTATTTTGTTTTATTGATAAATTGCATTCAATTATATAGGTGAACCAGGTTTCATTTATCCATCAGTTGATAAACAGTTGGGTTATTTTCACTTCGAGGTCATTATGAAAAATGCTGGTCTGAACACTTGTGTACAAGCTTTTGTGTAAATGTGCATTTTTATTTATCTTAAATAAGTAAAGTAGTGAGATTTATGGGTCATATGGTAACTCTATGTTTAGTCTTTTGATGGTCTGCAAAACTGTTTTCAAAACTGGTTGCAGCATTTTCCTTTTCCACCAGTGCAGTGGTTAGTCTCATTGTATTCTCCCAAAATTCATGAGTTGAAACCCTGTGATAATATGTGGATGTGTGGCCTTTGGGGATTAATTAAGTCCTGAGGTTCGAGTGCTCGTGAATGATATTAGTATCTTTGTAAGAAGAGTCCAGAGAGTTAGCTAGCACTCTTTCCACCCTGTGTGTCATAGCAAAAACATTGCTGTCCGTAAATCAAGAAGAGGGCTTTCACTAAATACCCAACTTTGCTGGCATCCTGATCTCAGACCTCTAAACCTCCAAAACTGTGAGAAATAAGCGTTTGTTGTTTAAATCACTCAGTTAAAGCCATTATGTTTTAGTATCTTCAGCTAAGACAATTAGCATTGCTACCAATTTTTCTAAATCCTCACAAACACTTGCAGTCTATCTTTTTGAGTATAGCCATTCTAGTGGTTCTGAAGTGGTATTTTATTGTTAATGCATATGATTTTGTTTTCCTTTTTTTGTTACAATTTACTTTTTAGAAATTAACAGGCCCTTTTTCTAGAACAAGAAGTATAGAGTTCCCATATAATCCCTCCTCTCCATGCCCCATACACTGTTTCTCTTATTATTAATATCTTGCATCAGTGGGATACATTTGTTATAATTTATGAATCAATATTGACATATTATAATTAATAAAGTCTATTGTTTATATGGGGGTTCAGTCCATATTTTGTACATTCTTTGGGGGTTGACAAACATAAAGTGGCATGTATCCACCTTTATAGTATCATATGAAATAGTTTCATTGCCTTAAAAATCCTCTGTGCTCTGCCTACTCATTCCTCTCTCTCTCCTAATCCCTGACCACCACTGATCCTTTTACTGTCTCCACAGTTTTGCCTTTTCCATAAAGAATGTCATATGGTTGGAATCACAAAATATAACCTTTTCAGATTGACTTCCTTGACTTAGCAATGTGCATTTAAGTTTCTTCCATGTCTTTCCATGGCTTATTAGATCATTTCTTTTTAACACTGAATGATATTTCATCCTATGTTGTGCTACTGTGTATCCACTCACTCATTGAAGGACATTTTAGTTGCTTCCAAGTTTGGACAATTATGAACAAAACTTCTATAAACATCTGTGTGAAGATTTATGTATGGACATCAGTTTTCAACCCAATTGGGTAAATACCAAGAAGAGTGATTGCTGCATCGTGTGTTAAAAGTATGCTTTGTTGTATAAAACACTCCAAACGGTCTCCCTTTTTCATTCCCATCAGCAATGAATGAATGTTCTGATTTCTCCATATGTACACCAACATTTGTTATTTTGGTTTTTTTAAAATAACTATCCTAACGGTTGTAAAGTAATATGTCACTGTGATTTTGATTTGCATTTCCCAAATATCTAATGATGTTCAGTAATTTTTCATGTGTTTTTCATCTGTATATTCTCTTTGGTGAAATGAATTTGGCCATTTTCTAATTAAATTGTTTGTTTTTTCTGAAATACAATTGGTTTTCTTTCATGGATCATGCTTTTTGTGTTATGTCTAAGAATTCTTCATCAAATTTTAGGTCCTGAAGACATTTTACTATGTTTTCTTCTAATAGTTTTATAGTTTTACATTTTCCATCTAAGTCCATGTTTCAGTTTCAAAAAATTTTAATATAAAATGGGAGATTTAGGTTAACATTCTAATGATTTTTCCTGATGAATATTTCATTTTCCAGCACGAACTATTGAAAATAATATTTTTTCACTGTTGGATGTCTTCTGCATCTTTCTGAAAAAACAGTTGTCTGTTCTTGGATGGTGTATTTGTTGATTTTCTATTTTGTCCATTAATCCATAAGATACTTTATTCACCAAGAGCACACAGACTTGATTATGGTAGTTATACAATAAATCTTAAAATTTGATAGAGTGATTCATTACACTTTCTCTTTGACAAAATTTTGTAACTAGTTCTTTTTTATTTCCAATACTGCATTTTAGTATCTATTAATTTTTATCTAAACAATAAGAATATATTAGAATACGCAGAAAATATTTTAAATTTCAGATTTCAAAATGTGAAAATGTATGTCTGTCTGTTGGGGGCAGGTGGTTGTGGTAGAAGAGTAAGAATGTTCTTTATGATAGCATACCATGATTTGTTTTCTTGTAATCTGTGTGTTTAAATTGTATTTCACTTTTTTTTAAATCAAAGTCACTGTATAATGTCAACTGTAATTTATTTCCTCAGTTCATTGCCTGGTACCTAGCAGGCATTCAATAAATGGTAAATAACACCTTCATTAACATAAGGATAGAGCTGCTTTATCGTATCTTTGTAAATTGGTTGATTAGAATACATATTATTACTTCATTGGGCCCTCGATAAAAAGAGGAAACGATTGGAGACTTATATATTCCTGATTTCAGTGCAAATATTGTGGCCTCCTGGCTATGCGTTTGTATATGCAGCAAGGAATAATTCATTTCTGAAAAGTCTTATTATTGTATTATTAAACACATGAGTTTAGAGTGTAAAACAAAAGAGTTTTTACTTTTTCCCTACAGGGGCAAATGTTTACACCAAGTCAATCTGTGTTAATCACACAGAATCTCTCCAACTCTTTCTTTTTTCTCTTCTTATCTTGATTTATTTTAGCATTTTAACTCATCTACCTCCTCATGGAGTCCTGTTTTTTTGTTTGTTTGTTTGTTTTGTTATTGTTTTTTTTCTTCTCTAGGCCTCAAACTAGTACAAATCATTCCAGTATGTTAGGTTTTTCCTGCTGTCATGGTGATGATAAACAAGGTGGGAGTTGGGTAGAATCGGAGACTTCTTAGGCTGAAATAACACAGAGAATACCTCTGTCCAACCTGAAGTTGACTCGAAGTGTTTACAAGACAGGTAAACCTTTTTTCTAGTAATATTTCTTACTTCTTTAGCAAAATCCTGGCACATACTATTGTGAAAAGGATTTCTGCCACTTTACGAGGACCAAACAAATATTAATTTTAAATCCTAGTTTAGTGTGACCCATGACCTCAGAAAGGAAAGTGGGTATGTAGGGTGCACCCTATCTCAACAGAGAGATAGAGAGTGGTTTTTAAAATCTTACTATAGTATTTTCTTTAAAAAATCATAAGATAAATATCTCTGCTTTCTGTAACTCATGCCTCTGCATTTGTAGAAAGATTTATAATACAAGGAAGATATTCACACATTAATGATTTATTTTATCCTCATGAACTGTTGTTGGAGTAGAGAAAGAAGGAATTATTATTGTTATTCAAATTTAAGATATGAAGAATCTGAGATTTAAATGATGCCTGCAAGGTTACAGAGCCAGAATTTCTAGCTCTAAGTTAGCAGAAATTTTCCAACATACCATATTTTTTTCCTGCATACTACCAAAAAAGTGGTTTAGTAATCATAAAAGTAAAACTACACAATAAAAAACTTTTGCAAAAATCAGAAAAACACTTCATTCAGTGAATATAGTGCAAAACTCAGGCTTGAAATTACAGATTTGTGTATTGTATTTTCAATTTTTAAAAATTTTTTAAAGCCTAATTCCTTCGGATTAAGATCACAGGAAACATTTTTCAATACCCAAAAGTCTCCATAATCCAAGGAAAACCTATTATTGACAATACAACAAGGAGAAAAATAAAAGACAGCAACAGATAAAGAGAGATTATGAAAGAAGCAAAGAGAGAAAGAGAAGGAAAGAAAAAGAGAGAACTGAAAACATTAAGCAAATGTATTTCCTATTATTAATATTAATTCATTTAAAGTATCAGAAATTTTAATGATTAAGTTGTTTTACCTAGATGGAAGCTGTTGATTAAAATAAATGTTTATCGCTGGGGGATTGTTAAAAAGGTGACTGAGGATAGACACAAAGAAGTGTTTTATAACCATTGAGACCCCAGTTTGTGCCTCATCTCTTAGACTTAAAAGATGTACAACCTGATATGAGCTCAGACAGGAAACAGATGCACAGCCCCAGCAAGACTTACCGTCTTGATATACAGTGTTAGACTAATACAAATTGATTACTCACTGGTTCATTACTGCAGAGAAAATCCTATAGCTACTGATGGGTTTTGCTCTTGGGATTGAAAGTCACAAAAATATTATATTCCTGTACTTGAATATTAATTAATTTTTCCTAGTGATCACTTTGGGAAACAAAGGACCACAGAAGGGAAAAAGTTTCCCATAAAATTCAATTACTCTGTGTTTAAAGGAAATAAGATGTACTTTTATGTCAGTGGTGTGCTTTCCTATATGACAGCTTTGGTAACAATTGGTGATTATTCTGGACATCTACATAATTACTAATGGTTATCTGTGACAATTTTATTTACTCTTCTGGAAAATCCTGATTGATCAATGTATATTCAATCATGCATTGCACATATGGAAATATATTTAACCCTTTTGTAGTATTGAAAAAATATAGTTTGGATGTGTCATGATTAGGAAAAATTCATTCAAATATTTAATGTATAAGGAAATAAAATATAGCTGTAAAACACAGAAGAAAAAAAAAGTTACACCCAATAAAGTAAACTTTTCTGCTATTTAGCAAAACTTAATTGCAGAAAGAAATATTTCCATTGACAAATGGAACCAATGTAAACACCATTAACTGTCTCTGAAGGGAAGGAAATTTAGCAAGTGTCTTAAGCTCTCTGCTGAGGTTTCCTCATCCATTAACTAAGACATATAAAGGGTGTTTTCCTCACAAAGAAATTTTTTCCTTTAATTAGTATTTTTAAATATACAAAATAAGTTATAAGCACTGCAAAATTTAAAGTGAAATAGTTAGATATATCCAATAAAGCAACTGACAATGTTTATTTGGTCTTGTTCATAAGGCTTCAAAGTTTGGAGTCAGAAGATCTATAATTGGCACTTTGCAAAGATTATCACAATGCTTTGTCCTTCCTTGTATCCATATGTTTTGTCATATAAATTTGCAATCCCCTCCCATGGGGTTGGAGCAGACACAATTTCTATCCCTGCATTCAGCCACATATTGATTTGGCCAATGAGATGTTAACAAATGTAATGCAAAGCAAAGATTGAAGTTAACTTACACAACTGGGCTCATTCTCACATTTTCCCTTTACTACTATCATGAAAGGCATTTCAAGGATAGCCTGACACAGAATAAGAGACACATAGAGAAGAGCTGATGTTTCTGAGTTTTCCCAGGTGAGGCCATGCTAGATCACCTGATAACCACGTAACTTCCAGGTGTGATCAACAGAGTTGCTGCTAGGGCCACTCCAACCATATGAGCAATAAGTTCTCCTAGTTATTTGCCACAAAAGTTCCGTGGTTGCTTGTTTCACATCATTGTTAAAGCTAGAGGTAGATAATGAAAAAATGTGTACTGAACATAGAGTGCTGCTGTAACGAAAATATAGTCCATTGATTTGGGGACCAGGAGACAGGCAGTAAAAATACCATCAGAGGAGGCTGGAAAAATTGGGAGAAGACTGCTACAGGAAAATTAAAGTTTTATCACTCGTGTTATAAAGTTATGTCACATTTATTAAAACTGTCACATGTAATGCAAAAATTGGAAAATATATCTAATAAATTTTGGGGCTTGACTTAAGAGATCTTCAAGAAAAGTATTGAAAATACCTTTTGGTTGCATTTGGCTCTTCATGGTAATTTTCTTTTCTTCTTTTTTTTTTTTTTTTTTTTCTTGAGTAGTAATAAATCTTTATTGTTGAACAATAGTAGTAGATGTTTATTACCAAAAATAATATATCTTTGTGGCCTACCAAAAGATGCAGTACCTTGCAGCCAAAGAGAAATCCTTGGCAATTGTTCTGTTTGTTCTTTGCGCCTCTAAATCCTTCTTTACTTTTCTTTGTTTTATTATTATTATACTTTAAGTTCTAGGGTACACGTGCACAACGTGCAGGTTTGTTACATATGTATACTTGTGCCGTGTTGGTGTGCTGCACCCATTAACTTGTCATTTACATTAGGTATATCTCCTAATGCTATCCCTCCCTCCTCCCCACCCCCCACAACAGGCCCCAGTGTGTGATATTCCCCTTCCTGTGTCCAAGTGTTCTCATTGTTCAATTCCCAACTATGAGTGAGAACATGCAGTGTTTGGTTTTCTGTTCTTGAGACAGTTTGCTGAGAATGATGGTTTCCAGCTGCATCCATGTCCCTACAAAGGACATGAACTCATCCCTTTTTATGGCTGCATAGTATTCCGTGGTGTATATGTGCCACATTTTCTTAATCTAGTCTGTCATTGATGGACATTTGGGTTGGTTCCAAGTCTTCACTGTTATGAATAGTGCACTCTTCATGGTAATTTTCTAAAAGAAAAATGCAGGATAAAGCACTGGCCAGTTTCCAAGCAGCATTTAGCAGGCATGTGGAGAGCTTAGGTATTCTGGAAATTGCTAGTTTGGAAAATAAAAATTATTCTCGGCTTCAGCCTCTCAAACAAGTAAAAGATTCTCATATTAGTACATTGCTTTAATTCAAAGACTGAATCAAGGCTTTCTGAGATGCTTTGTTAAGACAAAGAATTGAAGAATTAAAGCTGCCAAGTAGAATTTCCTCATAGGGAAAAATGGATTCCTAGGAATCCTAATGGTGTTGTATCATAACAACCTGACATGTAAAGATACCAGTAACTGTATATCTGAACAGGTAGGCAACTGGAGTGTAACTTTTGGTGCACATAATGATATGTGCACAATTGGGGTGTAACTTTTGGTGCACACAATGAACTCAAATCTGATGCATAGAAAAACCATGAAGTTTTTAAGATGGTCACACTTGTAACATAAATAAAATTTCAATAGCTACTAAAAAACAAAAAACAACAAAAAAAAGAAAACACACACACAAAAAACAAAAGACAACAACAAAAAAGATGTTTGCTATAGCAAAAGCAACACCTAAAGGGGCTGGGTCATTCTCCGTTTGAGGAACCAAGGCTTAATCAAAGAAGATATTTCATTCCAGTATGTTCTTCTGGCAATATTTTCCCTGGAGAGATTTCAGAATTGATACAGACAAGTGACTGCCATGGTGCCTCCTACTTTTTCTTATTCAAATGAAAGTGCTTATTGTAGTTATTCTTTCCCTAAATGAATGACAAAAAAATAGATATTTATTATGTTCATGGATTTTATGAGTCATGAATTTGATTTGGAAACAGTGGAAATGGCTTCTCTCTACTGTGTGATCTCTGGTACCTCTGCTAAAGAACTTGAAGGGTAGTTCAAGTTATCTGAAGGTTTGTTCATGAAGACATCTGGTGAGAGATGTTGGTGGGAATCTTAACTTTACTTGTTGGGCATAATATTTTTAAGACATTCTGGTCTCGGTCTCCTCATAACACAGTGGCTAGGTTTAACCAGAAATATTGCTGAGGCCATTTAATTTGAGTTTGTAAGGGCAGATAATTTATCTTTTTATTGTATAGTTATCTAGATCAAGAACCCATATCAAAACCTGTTTAAGATTACACAATTTTGGACCCCGTGAGATTGATACTATAGCTGGGTATTTGGTTGGAGAGGGGCTGCTGAAATAAAGGTGAAAAATTTCACATATTAGAAATTCTTGAATAACTATGGCTGGTCTGAAGACTATGCTAGTTTACACTTATCAACCCAATAATTTACCTTTTTTGTCTTCACACACTCTGCCATGTAATATTCTAATCCTTTTCCACGGTAGGTATAAGGAGATTGACATAATTACCCTCCCTTGAGCCTAGCCATATGTCATATATGTCATGTCTTGGCCAATGAATTATTAGCAGGTATGATGCAAACAGAATCTTGGACTAGTCTAATAAAACTGTACTTGCCCTTGCTGTTGCTGTCTGCCACTACCATGAGAAGAATGTTGTGGCAAAAAGGAAAAAAAAAAATTGATATTCATATATCATACTCCAAATAACATCCATTAGAAAGACAAAAATGAATGCTACTCTGGATTACGCTGTCATTCACTGCTAATTGGAAATGCACATCAAGACTTAATTAACACTTTATTTGATCAAATTTTGCCCATGCACTATATTAATTGGGCACATGTTTGAAAAAATCAGAACTTACTGCTCAGGAGAGAAATGCTCAGATGTACCCATATCACACTTGCATCCTGTTGAGCTACAGGGAAGTGGTGAACATCTGTATGAGATCGCCATTTGTATTGTTAAGCAGAGCACCCAACAAATTATCCGTAGAATGCAGTTAATGTTAACTAGAATACCAATGACTTTTGCACATCTGCTGTGAAATCAAATTTACATGCTTAACACTTTACTGCAGGAAATTTCCTATTTGAAAGTAGGAGACTGACGAGGCACTTTGCAACGAAAGGGCCTATATAAACGAAAATGATTATTACCGTATTAGTTACAAATGGACATCAGTTGTACACATAGCTTCAGATATAAGTCTATGAAAATACCTATACATATTTCAATAACTAATAATTATGCACATCATTGTTCCTTATAACTTATCACAGAAGCTGAAGAAATGGTTTTCTAATATAAAGAAAATATGAGTGAGCAGAAAAGAAGCCACTTTGTGGATGTTTATTCTCCCATACCGAGAGATAATGGAATAATTTAGTGTTACTCCAGGCAACCACATTACTCCTAGTTTGAAAAACATTCATCTATATCAAACATCATTGATTAAATTAGTCACAAGTAGTAACCTAAGTGATATCACTTTCAGGGAATCTAAAGCATCCTCTTGGAGAGTTCTTATAATATGCATGTCTTTTGAAAAATATTTACATATTCCCTTGAGGCCAGGAGAAATTCATGGGCACTAAATTTCCAATTGCTGCTAAAAAATATTAGAAATATACTTAAAAGAGTTTCAGACAAGTTGGTGTAAGAGTAGGTTCTGGAATTAAATAGCCAAAATTAGTGTCTCCAACATTAATTAACCCACTGGGCAACTTTGACTTATTTCATCTCTGTGTGCCTCAATTTCCCCATCTGTAGAATGTTAATGTACTCATGTCATATAATTGCTGGGAGGATTAAATGAATGAATACAATGCTTAGCACTGATATGCATTCAAAAAATATGAGCCATTAATATATTTAAATGTAATAATACAGATCAGTTGCTTAATCATATCTGATTACCTATTAGAATCCTTAGGTGTAACTATGACAGTAGCAGATACTGGATTTTAATCATTAATTCCCTGACAATAAATGCGATGGTATTACTTTTTCATGTGTCTCGATACAAAGATAATAGATATTAGAACAACTCAAGCAGTCATTGTTTTATCTCCAGGAACTCTTCCATTTTGAATATTGAGGAATAATACTACCAGCTGTGGGGAAAAGGTACTCTCACTATAAAAATAAAGAAATTATTATTTAGGCTTTGACATTACTTTTCTATAGGACTTGTGGTAGATCATTTCTCTTTTCTCTAGTAAATACGATAATACTAGAAAGTCTATATTAGAAGCTGCAGAAGTCACTCCCAAAGCTAAAATTATAGAATTGCTTGTGTGTATTCAAACCCAGCACAGGTTTTGGAATCAGACATTTAGTAATATAATTGTGAGCTCTAGTTTTGCTTTTTTGCTTTATGGGACTCCATATTTTTCACAGTTAGTACATAATATTTCTGTAATAATTGATACATGTAAAGTGCTTGCCAATGAGAAGTACCTATGGACACTGGAACACTTATTACTGAGGCATGTCATGGTAATAAAAGTCTGACCTCTGGAATCAGATCAGCTGGGTTGAGATTTTGGCTCTTCTACTTAGGATCTTACTAAAGTCTTTAAATCTTAGTGTCTTCATTGAATAATAATGCAACGTTATTGATAGGATTGTTATGATGAGAAAACCAATGTGTATAGATAATTTAACACTCCTTTTATAACATGAATCATAAATAATAACTATTTGTTCTAATCACTATAAATATGCTTCTATATCATACCGTTTATGTTATTTATTATGGGTTTTTATTCACAATTTTATATAGATCTTCCTCCTAGGCCTCCTTTTTTTAATCAGAGAAATGTCATTCAGTATATTAGATTCTTAAAGGTCAAGGAAAAAATATGGCAAGAATTAAGAATTTGATGAGTATGTTTTAAGTGGCAACCTGAGAAGCAATAATCTTTGCATTCTGCCAGATATGTTTTAAAGCAGTATAAGAGATTTTAGTTTGCTCGCTGCACCTCTCTAGCCACATTTTCACACTGGATGTCTCCCACTATGTAGAGCTTTGCATGACATTGTCCACTCAGTGAAATTTTTAGATGTTATTTTGGCAAATTGCCCACTTATAGAGACCATGTTCAGTATAAGCAGATTAACACTGTAAGTGCCAAATCGCTTTGTGTGAATGTTAGAGTCCTCTGTATAGCAGTAACTTATGTCAGTGCCTGTTATAAACCAAGGCACTTTTTATGCCCATGGATAAAAGAACTGTTCCTTTGCAAGTTTTCTATCCAAAGACTACCCAGACAAGTGATAACCTGGCTCCCAAATCTATTACAGAATCTTCGTGTGTATTTATTTCTTTGTATTTATTCCTGCGTGTTTATGACATTTCCATAGATTTATCTGTAGACATTTTTTTCTTCATCGAAAGGGCATTTTACTTTTCTTTCTCTTCTTCTCAATAAAAGCACATGTTTGATGTTATTTAAGGCCTAATGTCCCAAAGTGGAGTAGTATATGAGGTCATAAATGGCTCTAGCAGTTATCAAAAGCCTCGGCTTCAACCTGAGCATTTAATCATCTGTAAAAGCCAGTTATAGGCTCATATACTTTCCCATCATGAACATTACTCTTCTCACATGACAAGGCAAAAATATTTTTAAAAATAGATTAAACAAACCACATCATCAAAAATTACTAATAAATATTTTTGCTTCCCTCATAAGAATTTGGAAGTTCTGCACTTTTGCTGACTTCTTTCAATGTGCATTAATTATTTAATGTTTATTCAGTACTTTGAAGATGGAATGCACTATATAAGTGTTAAGTATTACTAATGGTGTTATTATGTGAGGTTAGTTTGGAAGCATGAACTAGATGAATAGCACAAGGGAATATACTATGGGGAAAAGAAATGAGATTTGTGATTAGACACATTTCATCTCAGAGAAGATTTGGTTTTCTTCTGAGAAAGGATATATTTATATTTTCTGAGATTTGATTGGTCAAAATGCTTTCCTTCATCTACTCCTACAGGATATATTATACCAATACTAGAAATTTGCATAATAAAGAGTGCTATGCTTCGTATATAGGAAGAAAAGGTTACTGAACCACCACTGATGAAATAAGCATTGTAAATAATTTTCAAAATAGAAATGAGAGGTTTGTACTCCTATAGAATTTCTCAACTACTTTCCCTTTCAAACAAGGATATTCATGTTATAGATTACACACACACACACACACACACACACACACATTCTCCCCAGAGTCAGTGTTGTGGTTGGTATGCCCAGGTACAGAGCTTTCTGGCCTATATGTGGTTTGAAACCCTAGCATGTTTTGTTTGCACCACAGTTAATTAATGACCAAAGCTCCTTCCAGTGAATAAATCAAAAATTTTAAAAATCTTATGTTCACCGTACAGCAATAATGAATGCTACCTTCTCGCCACTCAATATTTTGTAATTGAACTTCTATTTCAAAATAAATAAGATTTAAGTCATTTTCAAATTATAGAAAACGCTATAAGCATTGCTTAATTCCCACAATTTACCATGAAGGTAAAATATTTTATGGCTCTCTTAAAGTATTGAGTTCCTGGACCAAAAATGGAGAGATGCAATTTATAATGATTTTGATAACAAAGATTCATTTGTACAGCCAATTTGATCCAGGCATTTTCCGTTTTTTATATTCAAGTCAACTATGCACTTTCTCTCTTCCCCCCTAATTGTAGTCTATTGTTTTTCTTGGGGAATGAACTATGAAGAACACTTTTGTTTGTTGACAGAAATGGAACTGAAGAATATTTTCATGGAAGATTTATGATACATAGCCAATTACATCTGGATTGCAGATAGCAAATTAGTTTTGGATTTGTCTCATTCAAAAATCATTGACAAGTGTGATTCATCATAATAATTTTGCAGAAGAATCATAACAGATCATAGCCTGCACCACAAATGATGCTCCATCACAATCCATCAGGATTAAATTGTGGTCTAGAGTTAGATGAATAAGAACTTGGAATAATATATAAACATTGATAATTAGAGTTGATTTGAAGTAGAGAGCATGTAGATTTGTGTGGTTTTGTTACCTTGTTTTATACTGAGAAGATTAAGAATTCTTTGTGCTTGCTGCTTTTAAATTGTATCAGAACCCTCATGAAAATTCTTCCTGAACTTACAAGCAAAACTCGGTTAACCTCCTATTTAAATATTATTAGAGTAGTCTGCATTGAAATAATTTCATGGGAAATTATACATCTTTTATGACAATTTCAAGAAATGCTAGATGAAGTTTACAAAAGTTTCAACCTTAGGAAAAATTGCCCTCAAAAGGATTGTACATCTCTAAGCCTGATTTGCTTCCTGTGACTTAAAAAGCAATGCAAAATTCAGATTACTATTCTCAAATCGATTTTCACTTCCAAACTGTAGCACTCCTCATCACTGCCTTCTTGAAACTCTCCTGATGATTCTGAAGTTACCATGAGTTTATAATATTTATTTGATAAATATTTGTTGAATATTCTTCTACATGACGAGTACTGTTCTAGACATTGGGTACATACAACATTAATAAACTTAACAAAACTGCCTTATTTGAGCTTACACTCTTATGGAAGAAAACAGAAAATAAGTAAAAATAAATATCTTGATGATACATTGTTGGAGAAAAATAAATTACAATAAATGTTTAGTGAATATGAAATGGAAAGAAGATTTCATAAATTTTCAAATGTGCAATATCTGCAGATGTGACTTAAAAAAATCCTATCTTTTCTTTTTTTTATGTCCTAAAAGAAAGCAACTAAATCAACCACCCACAAAGCCTTGTAAGTACTATGTGCTTATTGGACCTGCTAGCTGTCCATCGGTTTTGCTCAGAAAGAGCCACATTTTATTGAATGCCTGTCTCTAATGTAAGAAGGATTATAGTTAGGTACCTAACTTAGACAGACAGACTATCCTCATTACTAGAAAAGAGCCTCAGAAAATATTTACTCCTATTCTCTTATTGTATTGTGGAGGAAATTTTATACAAACAGATGAAATCACTTGCTCAAAATTCTATGACTAGTGAGGTTGGCACTAAGACTTAGCCTAAATTTCGTAACTCCAAATTCAATATTCCCTGTTACCATTCTGCCTACACTCCTGCCTTTCTTTGCCAAGCATGCTGGATGTCTCACTATCGCTCTCCCTCTCCCAGCTGCTTGGCATTCCCTTCTCACTCATGCCCAGTTCAGAAAGGTTTAAGGTAAAAAAATATTTATTCAGAGGCCACAAGCAATAAAAAGAAAATTTAGAGTGTATCCCCAAGATATTAAGACTAAAACCATCCTGCTGGGCACAATGGCTATGGCTGATAATCCTACCACTTTGGGAGCTGAGGCAGGAAGATCACTTGAGTCCAGGTGTTTAAAACTCGTCTGGACAACATAGCAAGAGTTTTTCTCTACTAAAAATAAAAATAAAATTTAGCCTGGCATAGTGGCGCGCACCTGTAGTCTCTGCTATTTGGGAGGCTGAGGTGGGAGGATTTCTTGAGCCCAGGAGTTCCAGTCTGTAGTGAGCTATGATCACACAACTGTACTCCAACCTGGGTGACAGAATAAGATCCTGCCTCAAAAAAAAAAAAAAAAAAAAAAAAAAATCTAAAACATCCTAATACAGAAAGTATGTATAAGGGCATCTAAAGAGAGTTTCCCCCCCACCATGATGACTTATTTGCTACATCAAATATCCAGTTCTTGGCAAGAAAGTCTTGATTGGCTCTGATTGACTAGTATCCTACTGCATACCAATTCTGCTTGAGAGGGGATCCATCACTGACACTCAGAGTCCAGCCCTTTGTTTATGATCCAATTTCCAACTTCATTTATATTAAATATGATGTGGCAAAGGCTGGCTAAGCATTCATCAAACTCACTTCGCTCCCCTTTAAAGTCAGGTGTGACTATATTTCTAATATCAGGTGACTGGAATGTGGTGAAAGTGATGTATACCACCTTCAGGGCTGATCTCCAAACTGCCCCTTGTGATCCTTCCTGCTTTCTTCATTCCCTGGCTAAAAGAAAAGGACACTGAGGGGACCTAGAGGAGTCCAGAGTCACATAATGGAAGAGACTTTGGTCTCTAGATTATATTATAAAAGTCTATTTGCCATATGTCACATTGAATTGCTATGTTAACAAGAAATGCATTTCTATTGAGTTGAGCCCCTGAAATTTTGGAAATTATTTTTTTATCAGCTAACCTACCCTGGTTAATACATGTGTACTGCATCCACATATTTAAATGCATATCGATGCTTCTTACTCTCCTAAAAGTTTCATAAATTTTATTGATTTTTTCACATTAATTGCCATATACTGACAAGTAACAGAATCTGGAAGTACTTTGCATATGAAATTTCCAGTGAATACCTTTAAACATACCAGAGCCTTTTTTCTTTGGAGTGCTATTATTTCCCAAAGTTTCATCCATTTTTCAGTCAGTCTATACTACGGGACTGATTTTGCAAGATAACCCATAAATGCATGCATATTTTATCTTTATGTAAAAGGTTAGTATTTTTATTGTTAAGAGTAATAAGATATGCAAAAGTTAAGAAGAATAATACAACTCCCCATGTGCTCATATACCCAGCTTCAGAAATAAAATATTCTCACTATTATTGAAACCTTTGGTGAACTTCTTCTCAGTCACATTTCTTCTCATCCTTTCCAGATATAGCCATTGTCTTGAATTTGGTGTTCAACACCTCTAGGTATTTCTGTATCATTTTAATGCAAATATCTGTTCCTAAGTAATAGCTAGTATTATTTTGCATGCATTTACATGATCTTCATGAGTATATAAATACATACAGATGGACACTACGATATACGTTCTTCTCAAATTTATTTTGGTTACCACTATGCTTTTAAAATTTAGTTTTATTGATATGAGTGACTCCAACTTACTCATTTTCACTGCTTCATTTCATTGTATGCCTATACTACAATACGCCCCTTCTTTTTTGATGAGGTGGTTTCTGAAATTTTGCCTTTTGAAACACTTGCTATTTAAAACATCATAATACATGTCCTTTCATGTATATGTATGAGTTTTGTTTTCATAGGGTACATATATAGACATAAAACTTCTGGATTTAAGGGCTGTTGATCAAGATAAATTACTTATGCTATAGCAATTAGTAATTCTAAAATTGCAGTAGCTTAACATACAACAGTTGAGAACTTGTTCACACAAATTTTGCTGTCCAAGTGATGCTCTAGGGTAGCTATCCTCTAGCTATAGAATGCTCTGATTTTACCATAACTCCATACCACCATAAGCTCACATGGTCGCTGGAGCAGAGCAAGAGAGTTCATAGAGTACAGTCTAAAAGCTCTTGAGTATTTGACTTAGAAATAAAATGCATCACTTCCACTTGCGTTTTCTTGGCCAATGCAAGACTCACAACTACGTCTAACATCAAGACAACAGGAAAGTTTAGTTCTCCATGGGTTAGGTAGGACAAAAAAACTGGATGTGTGTCTTTATTTGTATTCAATATTTTATTTAACATTAATATAAATTAAAATTAATATAAATTATATTAATAACTCCAAAAGTTCCTCCAAAACTCTGTGCTAATTTACACCAACAGTGTACTCTGGAGCATTCGTTATGCTCTACGTCATTGCCAATACTTGATGTTGTCAGACTTCATTTTTGTGAACTTGGTGGACATAAAATAGCATCTTACTATGATTTAAATTTCCCTCTCCATGGCTAATACTGAGGATGACTGCTATTTTACATACTTTTCCTTCTATGAAATGCTGTTGCTGTTTTATCAAGTTGTCATTTTCTCTTTGATGTATAATTCTTTAAAAACATTCTGGATTCTAATTCTATGCCATTGTTATGTGTTGAATATTCTTTGCAGAGTTTGTTGCTTGTTTCATTTTTAATTATAAAGCATTTGGTGAATAGAGATTTTTAATTTAATGTCAAATTAATTATTTGTTTCTCCTATGGTTTTTTGCTTTTTTTTAATCTTATATAAAAATTCTTCCCTAATCTTGGGTTATAAGCATATTTTCTTTCTTTTTTTTTTTTTTCTTTTTTTTTTTGAGACAGAGTCTCCCTCTGTCGCCCAGGCTGGAGTGCAGTGATGCTATCTCAGCTCACTGCAAGCTCTGCCTCCCGGGTTCAGGCCATTCTCCTGCCTCAGCCTCCTAAGTAGCTGGGACTACAGGCGCCCGCCACCACACCCAGCTAATTTTTTTGACTTTTTTATTAGAAACGAGGTTTCACCGTGTTAGCCAGGATGACCTCGATCTCCTGACCTCGTGATCTGCCCGCCTCGGCCTCCCAAAGTGCTGGGATTACAGGTGTGAGCCACCACGCCCAGCTATAAGCATAATTTTTGCTAAAAGTTTTAAAGTTTTCATTTTACACATAGCTATGTAATCCACTTAGAACTAATTCATTCTGGAAATAATATAATGTAAATATTTGTTTTTGACTGTGTGCAGTGGTTTATGCCTATAATCCCAACACTTTGGGAAGCCAAGGCAAGAGAATCACTGGAGCCCAGGAGTTTGAAACTAGACTGGGCAACATAGTGAGGCCCCCATCTCCAAATTAGCTGGACATGGTGGTATGTGCCTTTAGGTCCAGCTATCTGGAAGGCTGAGGTGGGAGGATCGCTTGAGCCCAGGAGTTCTAGACTGCAGTGAGCCATGGTCATGCCACTGCATTCCAGCCAGAGTGATGGAGCAAGACCCTGTCTCAAAGTATATATATATATATATCCATAGACACAACTAATTTTTGCAGCACCATATACCTAATAGGCCACTTTTTTTCTCCAGTGTGCAATGGCACTCTGTTTTTATATAGTTTCCATACAAGTCTGAGTTTGTTTCTGGGCTCTCTGTTCCATTTCTTGGACCTCATGCTATTTGACCATTTTGCATTGCTTTGATTTCTGTTGCTTGATGCTATGTCCTGCTGTCCGGTCTCCCTAGTCCCTACTTTCATTCATTCATGTGATCAGAAAATATTGATTTTGCACGTACTATGTGTCAGGAACTTTTCTAGGGGTTTGGAATTTAATGGAGATCAAAAGGAGCAAATCTTTCTGGTCTTATATTAAGTTTCCGTTTTAGTAGATCAAATGAACAATAACAAATTGCAGACATTATTAATTATAGAATAAGCTAGGGACTGATTCATGCTATGAAAAAGAAAACATGGCAGGAAGTTAAGGAGTGCCGGGGGTAAGAGAGCTACCATTTTAAATAAAATAAGCCTATTTGAGCAGACACTTAAAGAAGGCAGGCAAGTGGCTCATTCAGATATCCAGAGAAAAGGCATGCCCAGGAGGAAAAGCAGTGTGAGCATTCTAAATTTCACATTTATCATTTCCAAGCATTTTAAATCTACCTTATGAGTGCTTGGAGTTTTCTAGGAACACAACCTTATTGTTTAAAATTGTCTCAGCTCTTCTTTACTGTTTCTCTTCTATATAAACATTTATAGATAAATTTTTTAGAAAATAATCTCCTATACTGTTGCATGAAAATAGTTTATTACAAGACTATTATCAAAATCTGTTCAATTTCTAAAATAATACTTGTTTTCTCTATCAATACTGCATAAGGAAAAATACAAATAAAATGTTTGTGCAACTGTCTTTTCCTCTACTGATAATAATGTGTAGTTTATAAGGTCATGACTGAATGCTCAGCACCCTGAAGTATCTATTTAGATGGCTTGGCGAACTTCTGCAGGGAATCAGGACAAAATGTTGTTGGTAAATTAAACCCACAAGCCAGCTCCATTGGATCAGAATTTCAATTTCTAGAATGTTACTTTGACTGCCTCTGTCATGTGGCACAATAAAATTAACCACTTTTTTTCTCAATTCTCATCAATCAAAAGGGAGTCACAGTACACATATGCCCTTGGGATAATTGAGAGGGGTAAATAAGATAGGTGAGTGTGTTTATCAGTAACTAACGCTGTACAAGTGATATAGTTTGGCTGTTTCCCCACCCAAATCTCACCTTGAACTGTAGTTTCCATAATCCCCACGTGTCATGGGAGGGACCTGGTGGGAAGTAATTGAATCATGGAGGCAGTTACCCCCATGCTGTTCTCATGATAGTGAGTGAGTTCTCACAAGGTATGATGGTTTTATAAGCTTTTCCTTTTTTGCTTTGCACTTCTCCATGGTGCCACCATGTGAAGAAAGATGTGTTTGCTTCCCCTTCCACCATGATTGTAAGTTTCCTGAGGTCTCCTCAGCCCTGCGGAGCTGTGAGTCAATTAAATCTTTTTCCTTTATAAATCAACGAGTCTCAGGACAGCATGAGAACAGATTAATACAACAAGTATGTACAATTTGAATTATGATCTTTATGCAACCCCTGATGTATATGGTAAGTTATTTTTTGTGGGAGTTAATTATTTCTTTGAGATCTGATCCAGGTTCTCTTCAGAGTCATCAAGCACTTATGAATCAAAATAATTTCCATATTCATTTTTCTGATAAAAGTCCATCAAGGGTCCATCATCGGCAAGGTGAAATCTAAACTTAAACATGGCATGCAACCAGTTCAGCATCTAGCTCCTGAGCATTTTCCCAACCTGACCTCCACCTCTCTTCCATAAATATCCTATAGTCCATCCACACTCAGGGTCTTTGCACATATTTTTCCTGGTTCTTAGAATATGCTGTCCTCTTTGTTCCTTAGGAATGTTGAACGGTTACCAGCTTGGCGTCGTGCTCTCTGTTATTTCAAGACACAGGTAGGAGATAACCCTGTGCTATTTGATCATTACTTTTCAAGTACAAGACATTCTTTTTTATGTGTACTGAGGCTTTTAGGTCAGGTCCAATTTGACTTGTCTAAAGATGATTGTAAAATACAGTTGAATTAAGGCAGAACAGAATCCTTTAAAACCTGTTACCTACAAAATTGGATGTGTCCTAATAGTCCAAGATAACCCAAGATGATATTGCTATTGACTGAGGAATTTGGCCCAGCATCCCTTTGTGAGTCTCTGGGAATTTTACAATGGTCTTAATATAATGCTGTATGATTCCTACAATTCAGTGATGAGAAGCTCATCATTAATTGGTGTTGAGCAAAGCATTGTGTGAATTGTATTTGATCTTACGTATAGCTACCAGTACCTATTAGATGAAATCTGCAGCCCAAGAAATCTATTGTCATACTTCCTCTTGCCTATAAACATACCCTCCTGATTTGGTGAGCATATTAACTACCTTCTTTGTAGGGAGATCTATGCCTGGGAAATAAACTTGGCTGACCAGCCTATGAACCCAAGTCATCTGTCTTTGTATTGATTTAGCACTCACTCACTTAACCTATTAAAGCACCTATTTTTGCCAGGCTATATAGCAGAGCAAAGTTTCTCTCATATTTATTGCATCTCCCAATAGCTCTGTGAAGTAAGTGGTCATAAATGACAGTTTCAGAACTTGTGCTCTAAACTTCTCCGTTGCAGTCGTTAGACAATCTTCTCAGACACTGGCCAATTGAGTACTCAGATGTAAACGTATACTGATAATTACATTCGTCTGAGTTCCATTTTGTCATTTTTTTCATTTCCTTCTTTCATCTGTGCCATGTATTACAGCAAAATGTTGTTATGATCTTTCTACAATTATATTTTCTCATATTTGTGCATCTCATATGCAATGCTAAAATTATTTTTATGCATTCCAATCTCAAGTTCACAAGAAAATTTGATCTTCCTCTCTCCTCTACCAAATGTATTTCCAGAAATGATGCTAAGAAAAACTTGCTTCTCCAAAAACACCATTAAGGAAAGTCATTCTATTTGTTTTTCAGCCAACATTTCCCATTTAGCAGGCAATTTCATTGAGCTATGTACATTGATGTGTGCATCTTTTTGAAGGTTCATTGTACAGCGACTCCAACATCACTGTCTGGCTATAGACCATGAGAAGAAATTGTGAGACTTATAAAGTGTATAGCTTTCAGAGCTAATTCTCATTCATACTCCCATTGCATCACATAGCAGTTTGTTTCTATTTATTACTCTATCTATCATCGACTTGTGATTATTTCTAAAGGCAGCAAATCTTATGCCTGGATTTACCAAGCCAAGCTTATGAAATTTATGCAGGAAAATGCTATAGAAATCAATTATGAAATTCCCTACACTGAGTGTTTTCAACATGGTAATAAGTTGTCAAACTTCTATATCTTTACTTGGCTTCTATTGCTTAGATCCTATCTCCACTCCTTCATAAGTCTAACTCAAACTCAATTCTTCTAAATTCACCTAAGTGCTACTTCCTTCAAGAAGATATCCTTGACCCACAGGGATTTTGATGCCCTTTTCTGTACTCTCATATTGCCCTATGCACAATTCTGTGGTAAGACAGTGAACTCCACCTTCAATGTTGTCTTGCTGTGTGTCCAAACAGAGAGTGCAGGTATTTCATCTTACGTGGGGCTGTAGCCTTAACACAGTGCCTAGTGTACATAAGGCACTTAATAAATATCTAATGAATAAAGGCAAATGAGTCTTGTTGTTTTATTTTACTCCAAGTCAGAAAGGTTCATTACTCAAGACAAGAAAATTTGTTTAAACTTGTGTTGTCCCAAATGAAATTGTGCACAATACCTTGCCTGTATCAGGAGTTCCACAAGTATTGGTATAAAAAATGAATGAATATATAAAATACAAACTCCCCAAGAACTATTTTTGCTCTCAAGCACTGTACAACCTTAAGAATAGGAATAAGGACATGATCTTATTGCAAAATAAAATTGAGGTTCTTCTGATTATCATTTAAAGAATAGAGCACAGGTGAAAAATGTGAAGAAAAATAAATACAAGGAATTGACTTTATAGTTCCACCTGTTCTAAGATTCCTGTTCGTTTCATCCGAATTTATATTCATTGTATACACAACCCACAAATTATTGTACAGCATGCCTACATTTTAAAACTCAGCTATAATGGAGGAAAAAAAAAACTATCTTCCAAAAATTAACGCAACATCTTTAACATTAAAAAAAAAAAAAAATGCCTGGGAAACTTTTGTGAGCACTCGCTTTATCAAAATGAGGTATCTACAATTGCCAATTAGTACAGTGTTGGTGAAATTCAAGCACTGAGGGGCTCATTGCTTCTTCACAGCTCCTACCCACGTGTAATCTTCATTCCACCTTTCTACCTGGCTGTAGAGATTGATCTAGTAAAAACGTGCTGCAGATGAATTGCTCAGAGAGTGTCAGAAGGGACTGTTACAGCGCACATCCTAACACTATTCTGCAATTGTTATTTTTCATGGGTGTCCACATCCTAGTAATATATCCCTAGATTTGACTGTAATCTTGCCACTGAGCTCGCCTGCAGGTCTCATAAACTTGTTTTAGTGTAGCCCTAAGTCACAGATTTTGTGGAAGCAGACAGATAGTACTACCCTATAACATCCGTTAGAGAACACATCTGCACTTACATCTTCTCCTAATAAATGTTTCCACAGGGGGACCACATTCTGTCAAATGAAAACATATAACATTACAAAGCCACGGACTGGCCACGTGCTTATTGCCTTTGTAATTGGATTAGCCTTTCCTAATACTAGGTTTTCTAGGTTGTCCTTGTATCCCTTTGATTCATAGATCATGACATACTCAACTGTGAAAAACAAAGTTTGATTTTACTTTGAATGACTTAGGAGAGTTTGGTAAAAAAATATTTGGTAATTGTTTTTGGAAGATTCCCTGGCTTAAAATCTTGAATACAGATAAATTTGAAATTGTAGGAAACCGGAAGATAATACAATAATGTATGGACGATGGAATTTCTGTCTCAAGTCAGTTAGCTAGGACCTATATTCTGACTATTTCCAAACGATATGTGTTCATGGCTGTGAGATGGGTTGTATGGTAGCACCTTAAAAGATACATCCCTGTCTTAACACCCAGAACCTATGAATATAATCTTATTTGGAAAAAAAAGGTTTTTAGCAGACATAATTAAGGATCTTAAGATATTATCACCCTGGGTTATTTGGTAAGCCCTAAATCCAATGACTAGTGTCCATAAGAGACAGAGGAGGAGACAGAAACAGAAAGAAGGCCACTTGAGCAAAACAGGGCAGAGATTGGAGTTGTGAAGCCACAAACCACAGGGTGCCTGGAGACACCAAACACGGGAAGAGACAAGGTGGGATTTTCCCTTAGATCCTTCAGAGGGAGCCAGTCCCTACCAACACCTTGATTTCAGAATTCTGGCCTCCACAACCTGAAAGAATAAGTATCTATTTTTTAAGCCACCAAGTTCATAGAAATTTGTTATGGCAGCCCCAAGAATGTGATAGAGGCAGTTTGTAATGTAGATGCAGTACCTGAAAGGTAAGATTGTTCTTTGTAGTAACGGAGTTTGTCTAGGAAATGCAAAGTCACTGAGAAGCCAGAAACATTTAAGGTTCAGCATTAGTCTTTTCAGGAAGGAGTCCCAACAATGTGTTAATATGATCATGGATTGTTGTACAGTTTGCATAAGTAAAATGTTTTCACCACAGCTGATTAAAATTGCTTTTTTTCCTCTCCAATTTCTCTTCCATGCCTGTTTTCCTTTGTTTTAATGGCATTTGAGGTCCTCAGATGATTTAGAGATTTATCTAATGAGGAGTTGAGATAAGAATACATTTTGTTTGGGTTTACTAAGTTATATTTGTGTGTTCTTGCTTATTTTCATATGGAAGTTATTGTTAACTGGCCTGCTGTAGGAAGATCCCCTAGTGACCACTTTGTTAACTGGTCTGCTGAGTTAACCCAAAAATGCAGGTCCAGACATAACATCATGATAGGGCCATGTTCTGAGACTTCTGACATCAGAAGAACATGGGTAGAGGAGAAAGAACAAGGCTTAAAATGTGCAAAGCTAGAAGCTAGTCTGACAATAATTCTTCCAATCATCAGATGTGCAGGATTGCAATTTTCAGTGATGTTTAGTATAATTACCATTGTGTAATTCTCATTGATGCCTAGTCAAAATGAAATTTCTCTTCTGTCAGAAACACACACAATAATGCAGCATATATGATTACAAATACAGTCTACACTATTTGGATGGAAATCAGGGGCAATAGAATATATTCGGTTCTCTGTGTTTGTAGGGCACTAAACCATGACAATCCTGCAAACAGCAAGATCTGCGTATGAAGTCACATGACTTCTGCAACCCAGCTCTCAATAATAAGAAAGAAATTGGCATCGACCATGCTCGAGGAAAGCCTCTATCTTGAGACTTCTTTCTTTATAGAAATTGATATTACAAAATTGTTGCCATATGAAGAGGTGATTAAACAGTATGCAGCCAATAATGTAGTGAAAAATATAATTATAGAGTTGGTCATGTAATAAGTTATTGAAAACAATGTTATTCTACATTTTATGCTTCTAGTATTTGTTAGCTTTCAAAGAATCTTAATTTGTTGTGATTTATTTTCTCATTCCAAATAAATATTTACTTTTATGTCAAATTCTGTGTCCTTTTCTTTAATGAGGTCTCCCTGAAATATATCTTTCAGCTCTCACAAAACCTGGACATACCTTTACTGCCAACATATCAGGTTAGAGATTAAAATATACTGGGGGTTTGGAGGAAAGAAAAGGCAGGAAAGATGGTAAATGTGCCCTTTGATATATGGGGAAAGGAGTTCTCTAATTTAGAATATTTTCATTTATTTTAGATGCATTTGAATATATTTTATTATCTTGTACTGTGGTAGTGATCATATGTATTGTTTTCTTTCTTGAAGTTCACTGTCCTTACATGTATTATTCCAATTTTCTCACTAGATAACTGAAATATGGGTAGCACAAATATCAATGACAATTTCTAGATGAGAATATAAGCTGTGAGGGTTATCTGACCTGTGCAAGTTCATAAACTTTGAAGCAGAGCCAGGATCTGAACTTAGCATTTGACTCTTAATGTCTCAAGTCCTCCATGTGATGGCTGTCAGCTTTTTAGGAAGGAAATTCCAAAAGAAATGCTTGCAGGATTACATCCCTAAATGTATAACTTTATATACAAATAACCACCGGATTAATAACCAATTCTATACCTGAACTAGCTTCTGCATTCTGCTAATTCAGAAAAGTGATTTGTACCTGATGGCATACAGGTACTTTCATGTGGTTAAAAAAATCATTGACTCCTTTATTGAACGTGATCTGGACACACACTGTGCGTTTTTCATGTTGAAAGGAATATTTAAAAGAAGAGTTCTTTTGTTGTTGTTTATTGTTTCCTTTTCAAAGGTTTTTAACCAAAATCATACTTTGGCTTCTCTTGGTAAGGGAATTAGGTTCTCATTCTTAAATCTAGCCTTACAGAAGTGTCTTTTAACTTCCTCCTCTGCTTCCTTCTTTCTCATACTGCAGGTCTAGCTTGGAGAGGACCTACTCATGAGCAGAACACACCTTGGAAACTTATGGGTGAAAAGAGGCAAAATTCTGTGCATTTCACTTTTGTCAGAAAGGTGAAAGGAAGGTCAAGAAGAAAGAAAAAAAAAATACTAACATCTATCTAAAGAAAAAATTTCTCCGATGAGCATATAGCATAAAAAATTATGGCTTTGCATAGGTGGGGTTGAATACAGAACACTGGACTGAACATCGGGAAATGTGGATTCTAGTCCAAACTCTGTAGCTAAACAAGCTGTGTGATTCAAACCACATCCCTTACTTCCTGGGCTTACACTCTTTTATCTGTAAATGAAGCATTTCAACTACAGGATGCCTAACTTTCCTGCCAGCTCTAGAAGGCTGTAGTCCTATTTTACACATTGGATCCCACCTATATCCAAAAGAAAGCGTGGTCTGGGAGAACACTAGAAATGATTTACAGGGACAGGGAAGGCAAGTAAGATAAAGAGTGGGAGACGAAAGAGCTGAGTTCCTCACTACACAACAGAGATATTGCTACTCGCTACGAGTGAAGAGGCTATCCCTCAGAAAAGCCTGCTTTTATAGACTGCAGTCTCCTGGGAGACAACCCAAGGCATTTCCCAGCTGCTAGTACTCTAGCAAGAGAGTAAAGAACCGGCCGGGCACGGTGGCTCACGCCTGTAATCCCAGCATTTTGGGAGGCCGAGGCGGGTGGATCACGAGGTCAGAAGATCCAGACCATCCTCGCTAACATGGCGAAACCCCGAAACCCCGTCTCTACTGGAAAAAAAAAAAAAAAAAAAAAAAAAAAAATTAGCAGGGCGCGGTGGCGGGCGCTTGTAGTCCCAGCTACTCGGGAGACTGAGGCAGGAGAATGGCGTGAATCCGGGAGGCGGAGCTTGCAGTGAGCCGGGATCCGCCGCTGCCTGCTCCAGCCTGTGCGAAGGAGCGAGACTCAGTCTCAAAAAAAAAAAAAAAAAAAAAGAGAGAGAGAGAGAGAGAGAGAGAGTAAAGAACCAAGAAGAGCCAACAACCAAGGCAGAAAATGCGAGCGATATTTGTGTCCTCATCACTTACAGAAATAAATACCCAAAGCTGCTGTTGTGTTAGCACATATGAACCCACAATTTTCTAAGATCTGCTGATACAAGTCTAGCAAAATCTTATTTGTATAGAGTTGGCCAAGACTAGTGTCATTCCAAAAAAGGAAATTTTGGGAAGGAGAGATATTGGCACGATATTCTCATGCTGTATATGTCAGGACTCGTCTTGAGGCTTCTTGCTTTTCTGCAGTGGCCCCGATACTGACTGTTGAGAGAGTCGAAGGAGCTTCTGTCGACTTGGAAGCAGGCTGTAGAGAGTTTTTCCAGAACCTCTTTTTTTGTTGCCGGTGAAATATGTCATTTCTTTTATTTTAAAGAACCTAAGAAGATGGCATTAAATTGCTAAGAATTGTGATGCAGTAGAAAGTTGAATAGTGCAAATAAATGCTATTTCTTAAAGTCTGTTTACTGTTTAGATTACTATTAAAGTGCTGAAAGGCGCTGGCACTACAGTGTGCCTGTCAGGCAGGTAGAAAAATGGCTATACTCTTTGGTTGTTTTCTCAGAAAAAGAATTAAATAGTACCTTCATTAAAACAGTATTATTTAAAAATATAAATTTTCCAGTTGTGATGTAAAGGCTATTTGCAGCTTGATAAATAATAATCTACACCTGGTCTAACCCAACTCCTTAGAAATTGAGAACTGATTGATTGATTAACTAACTGGCTTATGTTTTTTTAAAAAAATGACGAGTTGATGGGTGCTGATGAGTTGATGGGTGCAGCACACCAACATGACACAAGTATACATATGTAACAAACCTGCACGTTATGCACATGTACCCTTAAACTTAAAGTATAATTAAAAAAAAAGCAAAAATCAAAACAAAATAAAACAAAAAACAAAACAAAAAAAAACAGAAAAAAAATGTATTAACCTTAGTGGTAGTCTCTCTAAAATTTTCCACTTGACATCCTACTTTTTTAACTAGGACACACTAGATAAATTTCACCATTTTCTGACCAAAATCTAGAAATTCTTTAGATTCATCCACAGAAAGATTTATTTTCAACGCACTATCTCAAGAATGAGAAAAATAAATTAGATTTGTACTAATTTAAGGATATACAATTGTTGTTATTTTTAGACCACTGCTAAATGTTGATTTGTAGTGTTGTTCCCATTAAAATTTACGCTTTTTCTTCACATAAAAGGGGATTCTAGTTAATTTCACAGCGGAATAATTGGCTTCTAGATAGTTGAATTGTATTCTTTTGGTATATTCCTAGTAGTACCTGAAGCTTTCAGTCGTCTTCTCCTTTTCTTCTATTCCCATTGTGTAATCTCATTTATTTCCAAATTTCAACTATCAGAAATACATCAGTCATGTCTAAGGCTGTACCTTCAGGCCAGATATCACTCCTGAGCTCCAGACCCACATTTCTGACTGCCTGGTGACTATCTCCACCTTGATATGCCGTACAAATCTAAACCATACATATTCCCCACTGAATCTCTCCTCTATCTGTATTCTCTACATCTATTTGCCTCACATCTCAGAAATCTGCAAACTGCCCTAGATTCTGCCTCTCTCCATCACATCACATTTAACTAGTTGCTTAATTGGCTATTTGGTTATATTTAATCAGACTCGTTCCTCTGCAATAATGAAATCAAACCCCTCCTCTTTATCTACACTACTATACTCCTAGTTTAGTACTCATCAGCTCTCACCTGAACTTTCTTCCTTCCAACCCATCTTCTACACTATGATTAAAGTTATATTGCTAAAATCAGATAAAGGGTATCATTCACCTGCTTAAGATTCTTAAGGCTGGGTGCTGTGGCTCACACCTGTACTCCCAACACTGTAGGAGACCAAGGTTGGCAGATCGCTTGAGCTCTGGAGTTTAAGACCAGCTTGGGCAACACAGTAAAACCCCATTTCTACAAAAAAATACAGAAATTAGCCAGATATGGTGACATGTGCCTATAGTCTCAGCTACTTGGGAGGCTGAGGCCATAGGATTGCTTGAACCAGGGAAGTCGAGGCTATAGTGAGCCATGTTTGTGCCACTGAACTACAGCCTGGACAGAGCAAGACCTCATCTCAGAAAAAAAAAAAAATGTTTTAAAGATTCTCTATAATACATAGAGCATAATTCAAATTCCTTAACATTACATATGTGCTTGCATTTCTGCAGTAGTCCCAATCCTGACTATTATAAGAGTCAAAGGAGCACCTGTCATAAGATTTATTATAATCTGGCTCCTGTCCACCTCTTCAGCCTCATCCCCTTCCAGTTCTCAGTGTGCTTATGCTCACTCACCTCTCCATACAATACTATGCAATAGAACTGTTTTCCTAGGAAATTCTTACACATCATTCAAAGTTCAGCTCAACCATCCTCCCCTAAGAAGCCTTCCCTGACCCTCCAACTAGTTTGTCAGACCCTCCTTGATGCTGAGTCTATATTGGGTATTTGTTGCTATTATTACACATTCTAACTGTGTTATCCCTTACTGTGTATGTGATCCAACTCCCTCCAATGTATTCAAGTGCTTTCTTCAGCAATTGTCTCCCCTCTCTTTCATTATCTATTCCTCCTTCTTTAGTGGATTTACTATAAGCATGTAAACATTTTGTAAAAATTTCCTACTTAAAAAAATGCTTCATAATTTCATACATCTCTCTAGTTATTGTCCTGCTTTTCTACCCTCTTTTGCAGCAAAACTCCTTGAGTTCTCTATGCTGTTATCTCCATTTCCTCTCCCTTTCAATATTTCCAGCTTTACTGAAGCTGCTCTTGTCAACATCACCAGTGACCACCACATTGTTTGTTGCTCTCCCCTCATCTCCCTGAACTCTGAATGTGAGAGTGCTCTGAAACCCAGATGGACCCCCTTTTTCTCAGTTCACAACTATTTCCTTGGCAAGCTTATCCAGCTTTAAGAATTATCTTTGCACTGACAAATCTCACACTTATATTTCCTTGGCCAAGATTTCTTCCTTGGACTTCAAATTTATATCTGCCAGGTTACTTGACATGTTCACCTAAATGTTTCTTGGGAAAATTTTACATTGCCGGAACTGAACTCCTTATATCTCTCCCATCTTTCAATCTTCGCTATCTGGAAGGTTGCCAACATCATCTTTCCCATTGCTCAAAACATAACATCTAAAGTCATCCTTGCCTCTTTTCTTTTTCTCACACTTCATAGACAATCCATTGGCAAATCCAGTAAGCTAGACCTTCAAGATATACCCCAAATCTAATCACTTCTTACAACATTCATTCCTAAAACCCTCTTCCAAGGTACACTGAAATTCTTATAAACGCCTCCTAACATTTCACCCTGTTTCCACCTTTGCCTGCTGTTGTCTATTATCAAAACTTCCAAACTGGTCCGCTTAAAACTGGTCCCATTTGATTTTGAGACAGGGTCTCACCCTGTCACCTAGGCTATAATACAGAAGCACGATCATAGCTCACTGCAGCCTTGACTTCCTGGGCTCAAATGACCCTCCCACCCCAGTCTCCCAAGTAGCTGGGGCTACAAGCATGTCTCATCATGATAGGCTAATTTTTGTATTTTTTGTAGAGACTGGGTTTCACCATGTTGCCCAGATTGATCTCAAAATAGTAGGCTCAAGCGATCCACCCACCTCAACCTCCCAAAATGCTGGGACTGCAGGCACAAGCCACTGCGCTACTATTTTCTCTTTCTCCAGTAGAATGTAAATTCTGGGACCCCAGAACTTTGTGTTGGTTTTATTTACTTTGTAGTCTAGTGCCTAGAATGATGTGGGCACTCCATAAGTATTTATTGAATAAATGATGAATACATTTAGCAATAGATCATGCCACCTACCTTGAGATATGATGAGGAAAAGTTTAATAAAAGTAAAATCAGTTTAATGAAAGCTACTCGGTGAGTGTGCTCTGTAAGGAGGGAGTTGGGATTGTGAATATAAGGAATGATCCAGTATGAAACAGAAACTTTATCAAACAATAAAAAATCACTGATTTTGTGTAAATACATAGTATATCTCCAATTAAGTGGAGATGTGTGGGAGAAACTTAAAAAAAAAATGTGTGAATGGAAGCGAAAATACACTTTTAGGGCTCTGCTAGTTGGGGGGGAAGCCTTAGTTACATAATAATTGGAAAAACGGTGACTTAGAGGAATGCAAAATCCCCTGAAGTAACACAAAAAGTAATGAAAGAAATGGAGAAAAGAGGACGTGAGAGGAAAGAAGAGGGAAAACTAAGAGGGCAAGCGATTAAAGCAGCATGACTAAGATATGAAACTAGGTAGTCTTAATTGAATAGGGAAATATTACCAACTCCCTGTGAAAGATAGGTTGAAATTAAAATCACACTAGTATAATATATTTCTAAATGGCTGTTACATTTATTTTAGCAGTTAAAAAGACTTTAAATATGAATTTGACTGTAGTGTGTATACTAATCAAGTAAGTCTCACTGCTCTAACAAACTACCCCTAAATCTGAAAAGTGTAATCTAATGAAGACTTTTTCCCCTACTTTCTCATCCCAGTCTAATGAGGCTCACTAGAGAGCTAATTGATTCACTCATTTAGAGATCCAGTCTACAATCCATTGGCCAGAACTCAGTCACATAGCCACACAAAACTGAAAAACAGTCTGTGAACTATAGGTTAGTCATATGCCCAAGAAGACCAACCAGCCACCTATCAAGAACTGTGAAGTCTAAGATTGAAATTTTCACCAGTTTGTAAACTAACAAGTTAACCCACTATAGTTTCACAGATGCTGATGAAAGACATGAGACTGCTGGTCAGAGATGAAGAATAGTTTATTATACACAGCAATAACTGTAATCAGAGTACCAGTTATTTTATTGTATTATTTATTCATTGCCAGATACTGAAGCTCCAGTGCCCACCTACATGGTAATGCAAACAGGGACACATGATATCTGTAGTATATTGTTACAAGAGAGGAAATATGAGTTTAGGGAACCTAAACATTTTATAATTGGAAGTAAGGATGCTTGATCTTTGATCTAGGGAGAAATACTCTCCATCTTCCACTTTTGATTGCTAATCAAACATCTTTGAAAAACAAATGCTTTGGAACACACAGCAGCCAGTGTCTCACATGCAAAATGTATGGAAAAATAAGAGACTCGTGGAGAATTTTGTCCCAGAACAATCATATGTAATTTAACAATTTTCAAGCAACTTACTTAAAATAACTTGAGCAAGCCATATCTCATGAGTTAGTAACAACTTGACATATCTGGAACTATGTCCTACAGCTTATAATATTAGAGTATTACCTAGATTTACTGCCTTAGAGAATCTACATTCTACCGATATAAATGAAAGTGTAAAAAAGTAGGGGTTGTTGTAAAATTAGGATGTTCAGAAGTATGTACTTAATGGCAGCCAAGTTTTTCTGGAGAAAATTCAAATTATAGGTAACTAATATCATGCTTTATGTATTATTTTGTTTGTATTGCTGAACACAATTATATATCAATTAGCTTTGTACTGAGAATTTTATATTATTTCCTCATGACTTAAAGTGATAAAGTGGACTGATTCTCAGAACAAGTTTAGGCATAAAACATAACAGCTTGGAAAAAAATGTATTATCTCTGTGATGAGATGCTGAGGTGAGCAAAGAAAAAAAGAACATATCTGGATATGTTAACTTTTAAAAAACCAAAATCTCTTGAGACATCTTAATGTACCAGGGAAAATATTAATTTTAGAGTCAAAAAAGTAAAAAGGGATTCCAGAATTACTTATTTGGTTGCATTCATTTTTCTTTATTCCACTATTTATTGAGCAACAAATTCATGTACATGTGAGCCTAAGCACTGGAGGTAAAACAGTAAGCCACCATTACTGACTTCAAGGGAATTCCAATCTCAGTGGAAGGACATACATATAAATAATTACAATGCATTACAATGCACTATAATAATAATATGGATAGAGTGATATAGCAAGTGCTATGAACAGAGGACCATTGAACACAGTGAGGGAGAAAAACAACGAAATGTTTACTGGGATCTCCTCACTAACACATAGGAGTTTTCACAGAAGTAACATTGAATCAAAGTCATGAAATATAAATTGGAGATGTCCAAAAGGTCAAAATGGGAAATAAATCATTAAACAACTGAACTATATGTACAAAGACCAGAAGATATGAAAGCGCATGCTATGAAAGGGCAGAAAGCAGTTCCTGATGACAGAAGCTTTTGAGGGCAAAAATATTCACAAACTATGCATCCGAAAAAAAACTAACAACCAGAATGTACAAGGAACTCAAACAAATCAGCAAGAAAAAAACAAATAATCTCATCAAAAAGTGGGCTAAGGACATTAATAGACAATTCTCAAAAGAAGATATACAAATGGTCAACAAACATATGAAAAAATGCTCAACATCACTAATGATCAGGGAAATGCAAATCAAAAGCACAATGTGATATCACTTTATACCTACAAGAATGACCATAATAAAATGTAAAAAAAAATAATAGATGCTGGCAGGGATGTGGTGAAAACAGAACACTTTTTACACTGCTGGTGGAAAAGCAAACCAGTATAGCCAATATGAAAAACAGTATGGAGATTCCTTAAAGAAATAAAAGTAGAACTACCATTTGATCCAGCAATCACACTACTGGGTACCCAGAAGAAAAGAAGTTAACATACGAAAAAGACACTTGAAAACACAGTTTATAGCACACAATTTGCAATTGCTAAACTATGGAACCAGCCTAAATGCCCACCAACCAACAAGTGTATAAAGAGAATGTGATATTTGTGTGTGTGTGTGTGTGTGTGTATATATATAAACATACACAAACATCATGGAATACTACTCATCCATACTCAGCCATAAAAAGGAATGAAATAATAGCATTTGCAACAACCTCGATGGAGTTGGAGGACATTATTCTAAGTGAGGTAACTCAAGAATGGAAAACCAAACAACTTAGCTCTCACTAAGCTATGAGAATGCAAAGGCATAGGAATGATATAATGTACTACAGGGTCTTGAGGGGAAGGGTGGGAGGAGGGGTGAGGGATAAAAATATTAGACGTTTCGTGAAATGTACACTGCTTGCATGATGGGTGAACCAAAACCTTAGAAATCATACCTAAAGAACTTCCCCGTGTAACCAAACATCATCTGTTCTCCAAAAACTCTTGAAATAAAAATAACTAAAAAAAAAATGGCAGAATGGATAAAATTCCACCAACCAAGTATCTACTATCTGCAAGAGACTCACCTAACACATAAGGACTCACATAAACTTAAGCTAAAGGGGTGGAAAAAGGTATTTCATGCAAATGAAAACCAGAACTGAGTATGAATAGAGCTATTCTTATACTAGATGAAACAAACTTTAAAGTAACAACAGTTTTAAAAAACAAACAGGGACATTACCTAATGATGAAAAGATTAGTCCAACGGGAAAATATCACAATCCTAAATATATACGCATGTAACACTGGAGCTCTCAAATTTATAAAACAATTACTACTAGACTTAAGAAAGGAGATAGACAGCAACACAATAAAAGTGACGAACTTCAATACTCCACTGAGACCACTAGACAGGTCATCAAGACAGAAAATCAACAAACAAACAATGGACTTAAACTATACCCTAAAACAAGTGGACTTAGAAGATATTTACAGAAAATTTTATCCAGCAACTGCAGATTATATATTATTTTCATCAGCACATAGAACATTCTCCAAGATAGGCCACAAAACAACTCTCAATAAATTTAAGAAAATCAGTATTATATCAAGTACTCTTGCAGACACAATAAAATAAAACTGGATATTAACTGCAAAAGGAACTCTCAAAATTATACAAACACATAGAAATTAAATAATCTGCTCCTGAATGATCCTTGGGTCAACAATGAAATCAAGACAGAAATTTAAAAATTCTTTGAACTGAGCGATAATAGCAGCACAACTGATCAACACTTCTTGGATACAGCAAAAGCGGTGCTAACAGAAAAGTTTATAGCATTGAATGTCTACCTCAAAAAATCTGAAAGAGCACACTAGACAATCTAAGCTCTTACCTCGAGGAACTAGAGAAACAGGAACAAACCAAACCCAAACACAGCAGAAGGAAAGAAATAACAAATATCAGAGCAGAACAAAATGAAATTGAAACAGAAAAAAAATAAAAAAGATAAATAAAACAAAAGGCTGGTTCTTTGAAAAGATAAGCACAATCAAGAGACCACTAGTGAGATTAACCAAGAAAAGAAGAAAGAAGATCCAAATTAGTTCAATTAGAAAAGAAATGGGAGATACTACAACCAATACCACGAAAATAAAAAAGATCATTCAAGGGTACTGTGAACACCTTCATGTACACAAACCAGAAAACGTGGAGGAGATGGATAAGTTCCTGGAACTATGCAACCCTCCTGGATTAAATCAGGGAGAAATAGAAATTCTGAACAGAACAATAACAGATAGTGAGATTGAAACAGTAATTAAAAAAAAAAACAAATGCTGACAAAATAAAGTCCAGGACCAGATGGATTCACAGTTGAATTCTACCAGATAATCAAAGAAATGATACCAATCCTACTGAAACTATTCTAAAAGATAGAAAAAGAGGGAATCCTCCCTAAGTCATTCTATGAAGTCAGTATTACCCTAATACCAAAACCAGGAAAGGACATAACAACAAAAAAAGAACTACAGACCAATATCCCTAATGAACATAGATGCAAAAATCCTCAAGAAAATCTAGCTAACCTAATCAAACAGCATACCAAAAAGATAATAAACCAGATCAAGTGGGTTTCATACCAGGGATGCAGGGATGGTTGAATATACACAAGTCAATAAATGTGATATGCCACATAAACAATAATAAAAACAAAAATCATATTATCATCTTAATAGACACAGAAAAAGCATTTGACAAAATCCAGCATTCCTTTATGATTAAAACCCTCAGCAAAATCAGCTTAGGAGGGACATACCTTAAGGTAATAAAACCCATCTATGACAAACCTTAAGGTAATAAAACCCATCTATGACAAACCCACAACCAACATAGTACTGAACAGAGAAAAGTTGAAAGCGTTTCACCTGAGAACTGAAACAAGACAAAGATGCCCATTTTCACCACTTCTATTCAACACAGTACTAGAAGATCTAGCCAGAGCAATCAGACAAGAGAAAGAAATAAAGGGCATCCAAATCAGTAAAGAGGATGTCAAATTGTCACTGTTTGCTGATTATGTGATTGTATACCTAGAAAACCCTAAAGACTCCTCCAAAAAGCCCCTAGATCTGATAAACAAATTTGGTAAAGTTTCAGGTACAAAATCAGTGCACACAAATAGCACTCAGCAACCAAGCTGAGAATCAAATCAAGAACTGAACCCCTTTTACAACAGCTGCAAATAATAATAATAATAATAGTAATAATAATAAACAAAAAGCAAAACTTAGGAATGTACCTAACCAAGTAGGTAAAAGATCTCCACAAGGAAAACTACAAAACACTGCTGAAAGAAATCATAGACGACACAAACAAATGGAAACACATCCCATGCTCACAGATGGGTAGAATCAATATTGAGAAAATGACCATGCTGCCAAAGGCAGTCTATAAATTCAATACAATTGCCATCAAAATATCATCATCGTCCTTCACAGAGCTAGAAAAAGCAATCCCAAAATTAATATGGAACAAAAAAAAACGAGTCTGCATAGCCAAAACAAGTCTAAGCCAAAAGAACAAATCTGAAGGCATCACATTGCTCAACTTCAGACTATACTATAAGGCTATAGCTACCAAAACAGCATAGTACTGGTATAAAAACAGGCACAGAGCCCAATGGAACAAAATAAAGAACCCAGAGATAAAGCCAGATACAAAGGGATCTTGATGGTTGAGGCACCAAAGTACTCAAGGGGCCAACAAGGGCAGATGAATAAAATCACAACTCTGACCTGGGCCTTTAAACCACAAAATGACCTGGCCCCAGCCTTCTTCTCTGATCTTGACCTCATCTCTGTTACCCTCTCCCTTGCTCACTATGATGCATCCATCACTGTCTTCTATTTCTCAAACACATTCTCAAGACCTTTGCACTTGCTATTTCCTTTGTCTAGAGTACCCTTTCTTGATCTTCACAGGCATAGCTTATTTACCATGTGGCAATGTCATGTCATCAGAGAGGCCTTTCCTGTTCCAACTATTTAATATGGCCTATCACCTTCACGAGTCACTTTGCTATATTATCTTATTTTATTTTCTCTATATAGCATTTATCTGTACCTTAATCTTCTTACATTTATTTACTTTTATGTATTATTTATTGTCTACATCCCCTCATAGAAAGATTCTAAGAGACTTTTGTTCACAATTTTATTCTCAGGACACAGAATAGTGCATAATAGGTGCACAAAAAGTATTTATTAAATGAATGAACCAGGAAGTGAATGAAAGGGATATAATAACCTTATTGTTAATTTAGAAAAGTACTCAAGTTGCAGTGAAGGAAGGTGTATGCTAAGAAAATCTGAAATAGAGGAAATTTCTTTAGGCAAGAAATGCTGAGGTTCTGAACTAAGGTATTTTTGGTAGAAAGGTAAAGGGTAGGTTACATAAGAAAGGAGACAAGTCGACAGACAATCGGACCATTTGCTGAGACAGGGATCCAAACAGGAAGAGAAGATGGATCTAATTTGGGATGGTGCAGAAACATAAAGAACAGGTTTATATCAGCCCCTAAGAAAATTCCCTGGAGCTCCAACTTGTGACTGGTCCACTAGGGAACATAACAATTTCATTAAATGCAGCTTGTACCTATAAAATATGTTTATTAATCTCTCCTCGTCTATATATAATACTTGTGGTGGCATTCTCTTCATGGGGTTATATGAACTCCAACTCTGCTTTGCAAAACTGAGAGAATTATTATTATAGTTTTATCATTACTACCTGTAGGTAGTACCAGTCCCTTCTAAAATAGACATAATTCATAAAATATAGCATAATGCAAATTTCTCCCTATTTGCTTCTTCCCCAGATAGATGTCTGAAATACAAATGTTATGGAGAAAAATTCAGAATTTTCCAACTGTAACCAGGTTTCTTATTTAACCTCTTGGCAAAAGATTCCTCTTGGTTATCATTTCTTTCAGCTCATCATTCTTTCACAGAGGATTGTGTGTCCATGAATTCCTGAATTCTCAAAGTTGTATAAAGTAAAATGAACATTTGTAACTATTAGAATTAGTTTATCTGTGGGCAGATAGGCAGGATCTATAGCAATTAATATTTAATAGGATCTAAATGTTTGAAATAGGAGTTGGTGTAAGGTCTATGCATACGTTTAAGGCCTTGATTTAAATTTTGATTTTCAAGGACTTAATGTACAGTAAAATGCTTTGATATATGTAAAATGCTGTTATCTACAGGTGCAATACACTGACACAACGACCCCTCCTCCAAAATTGCTGAAGCATAGTATAATTAGGAAATTTCTCTAAGAATAAGCAGAGAGATTTTTAAAAATTTTCTTCTCTTTGAGGAAAAACACTAATCTTCAAACTTAAGATACAAACAAGAATGTTTAAATAGCTCCCATAAATAGAGTTTCTTCCATTTCTTGCCTTAAGCTTCAACTATTAATTATTTGCTATATGTGAACAATTTCCCGGAAAGGCAAAAGTCTGGTTGTTCATCCTGTGATGCTTTAATATAAATAAGGCGGGCCTAGAGAGTAAATTCCATAGCAAGGTTTTAAGGCCCAATTTTCAAAAGAAGAGGAAAGGATAAATAACCTCTCTAAACCCTCGAACCTGTTTACTAATCCGAATCTATACCTTCCTACAACTTTTGTTCTGTATGTTTTTTACATTGTGTATTTTCCTTTGTATTTTGTATTTTGGTTGTAATACCCAGAAGGTACTACATAATTTTATTGACAATTCAAAAGTTAACAGAAAAAAAGAAAAAAGAGATGATAATGAAATAATGTTACAAATAAATGAACGTGCTAATATTTGGCAATTAAAAAAAAAAAGAAGAAGCTGCTTTTATGCCAATTAATGCAGTAAAGAAACTGTAAGGAAAGGCAGGCGTTGATCCCTTTCCTTCCCATTATATGAGTCATGACCTACACCCCTATAACAAACGTTAACAAAAGAAAAACATAACAAATGTATTTAGCCATAGTTTTACATGACACAAGGGCCTTCAGAATGACACAGATACACATGGAAGACTCTCTGACTTTCATGCTTCGGTTCGATGAACCAGAAACAGCCGTGTAGGAATGTGATTGGCCAAAAAGGGTATGACGGTAGACGCTGGATGGGGAGAACTCACAAGGACTGTCTGCACAGATTCTTCCACTCTGCGCAGCATTCTTTCCTTCCAGGCATGGAACAGGACTCTCTTTGGAATGGGAGTCTTGGAACTTACAGTCAAACAACGTAGATTAGAGAATTTCTTTACGTCCAGTTCCTACACAGAAAGGTTTGGGGATGTTAGAGTAATAATTTTAGGCTTTTGACTGGCTTTGGGGAAAACGGTCCCTAGTTCTTATGACGGGGGGAAGAGAGATTCTAGTTTCTTTTCTTTTTTCGAGATGGAGCTTCCCTCTTGTCGCCTAGATTGGAGTGCAATGGTGCGATCTCGGCTTACTGCAATCTCCACCTCCTGGGTTCAACTGATTCTCCTGCCTCAGCCTCCCAAATAACTGGGATTACCGGCGCCCACCACCATGCCCGGCTATTTTTGTATTTTTAGTAGAGCCGAGGTTTCGCCATGTTGGCCAGGCTGGTCTCAAACCCTGACCTCAGGTGATCCGCCCGCCTCGGCCTCTCGAAGTGCTGGTATTACAGGCGTGAGCCACTGTGCCTGGCCGAGATTCTAGTTTCTATGGCTTGCCCTAGGGAAGAAGGATGCTGAGGGGCAGGAGGGCAAGAGAAGTTCAGAGAGAAACGTTGCTTCTGAGGTTGACTTTGAGGCCTTCACTTTAGGGTATCCTTTTCTGAGCCCCAGCAATAACACCTACCACTTACCGCACAGAGGGCTCAGGGCTTTTTCTGGACTGCTCCCGAAGGCTTATCAACAATAGAGTGGCTACTGGAGGCACAGACAAGAAATCAGGGCATGTTCTGATAACTGCTAAATGGGCTTGCAGCCTCAGAAGCAGAGCATCTAAACACCTACCCATGAGAAACGTTATTAATTTAACAAGAGATATTTATTGTTGTTTGATCAGAGACTAGCAAAGCTCTATGAAACCTTCATTTACACTCTAAACTTCCAGGCGTTGCCTACTCTCTGAAGAGCAGTGACTGAGGTTTTTGAAGGTTAAATTACTCACATAACCCTGGCCAGCTGGGTTTACAAATACAAAAGAATATTGCTATTTAACCGAAAGGGTCAAAGCAAAGGAATCAGAGGTGATCAGCCAGAGGCCTATATTATTTCTCTCGACTAAGACGTTTGTATTTCAGGCAATCTGGAAACTGTTTTGTTTGTAAGTCAACAAAGAAAGAGTAAAGAATGAGTTGGCTGCAAAGGGGAAACACCAAGGAAAATGGGGCTGATGGAACTGTTCTGTGTGCTGATGATCAGACTTTTGTATGCATTTGTTAGCCATCATGAAACTGTATTCAAAAAGAGAAAATTTTACTGTATGTAAACTAAAAATTAAATTTATAAAGGGAAAGTGGAGTGCTTAAAGAAATTTTTCTTTAAGTAAATTCTGGCTATGCAGGAGTGATAATGAGGCTTTCCTTGATTCATAGTTGACTGTTGTTGAGTCTAGGAATAGATCAAACTATTGACAAATTCCATTCTTTTAAGTATCCAGGTTAATTAATTTTGTCAACGTAAGAGTAGTCTTGTAGAACCAAAATTACTCTGATCCTACCCTACATCTTATTTAGTTCCAGAAATTTGGTTCCTTGCAAAGTGCTCCCCACTGCCCTCAGCTACACACACACACACACACACACAGACACACACACACCACTACCTCAAGAAGAAGTCTCCTGACAAACCTCTATTTACCATCTGCAGTGACCAACTGATTCTCACTATCACTGGCCACAGGCCTCGGGTCCACTGACATTGCCCTGACCAAGCATTTTTCCCTTGGCACACTCCAAAGCAACAAACCTCTACCAATGCCAAATTTGTACGTTACTTTTACTCATAATTAAACTGAAGACAGACTATGTTTCGTGCATAAAATGAGAATAATGCCTCTCTTTCTATACCTATCAGACCGTGCCCTGAGGCCAACCTGAGGACCTGATATTGTACCATCCTGCTCTCTCATCAGATATATTGCATATACCTCCTCTCTTTGCCTTCATTTTATGCCAAGTACACAAAAGCCATAAACATATGTGTTCATACAACTCAATGTCTGTGGGTTATTCAGCAGCACACAAGAGAAATGGGGCTTTCCTGTAGACTCAGCCATCATTCCCTACTACTGTTGTATTCTTATTTGGTTGGGAGTTAATCAACCGAAGTTTTTAAGGAGAAATGGATTTTATACTGAATTCCAAGACACCAGAAAATAATAAATAGGAAAAAACAGGAGCTCAATTGCTTCCAGCCTTAGAAATATTGCCTATATAAGTCATTCTCCCCTGAAAGCTTTTGACAGGTAGAAAGTAGTACATTTGGTTCAACTGACTTACTAATATCGTGAACAGATTCTTATGTATTTATTTCTAGGGTACTTTATATTTTCTGCCAACCCAAAAAAGCCTTCTTAAAAGGGTTAAGGAGCAGGGTCACAGAAAGCAGTGGCCCATAGAAATATAGTTCATATTCGTTCACATATACAGCTAAGGAAATGCATCACAGATCAATTGTGAATCTCATTATTAAGAAATTTTAGGCTGTCACAATCTTAAAAGCCATATTTTCCCTATAACACACAGATGCATTTCCATTCACCTTTCTTATAAAGGTCTCCATTAGAATAGGAAAAAAAAAAAAAAAAAAACAGCATTGAATGACAATTCTAAAGAAAGCTAGGCAACACTTTCATTTTTCCACATGACTTATCTTAGAACTTCTACTATATATTCCATTAAAATATAGTAACAGAAAAAAATAAGTTATAAGTTATAGTAACAGAAAAAAATAAACATGTAAGTTGGCTTTCCTTGGGCAATAAGCACTACAAAGAGAAAACAAGTCTTCTCTGTTATTGTTTGTGTTGTCAAAAGCTCCCAGGTAATCTCAAGTATCTGTGTTAGGAATATGGGTCTTCATACAAGGTAGCTGTGCTCTCCCTGGGGCAGCTGAAGTAGTTTGAGCTTATGTCATTGAAATGATTATCTTCAGTAGGGCAAAGCGTCAAGGAGCTTCTTCAATTCATCTTCACTGCACCCAGATTATATAGTCAAGATTCAAAGCCTAAATACTTACAAAATCTAGAAAACACATGCAAATGTGTGAGAATGATGGCGTGTAAGAAACAAACAATATGACAAAGTAGGGACTGTGGGAAAGGAACGAAGTCGTATCCCACCCTAAGGAGGTGGCTGCTACTGACTTCCATCTGTTGCTATGAGGCAATGGGGACCCAGTGGAGGTGGATGTACAATGATTAAGAGAAGCTGGAAACTTGAATATATTTTGTCTGTCTAAGGAATTTCCCAATTTAAAATATTGATTGAAAAACTTATGAAACCCTGAGTCAAACCACGTCATACTTACAGGACAAATTCAAGCAAAGGGTTGCCAGTGGGTGCATCCTTTCCATACTGATTGACCTTTTACCAAGGTGTGACAGTTAATTTTGTGCGTCAACTTGGCTAGACCATCTTGCCCATATATTTGGTAAAACACATCTGAATGTTGCTGTGAAGGCATATTTCAGATGAGTTTAACAATTACATCTGTAGGCTTTGAGTAAAGCAGATTGCCATCCATAATGTGAGTGGGCCTCAGTCAATCAGTTGAAGGTCTTAAAAAAAGATAGACTGGCCTTTGCAAGAGAAAGGGAATCTATCAAAAGAATGCCTTCTGACTCAAACTACAGCATCTGTTTTTCCTTGGCTACTCTTTAGAGTTTGGACTTGCTAGCCTTCACAATCCTGTGAGCCAATTCCTAAAAATCAGTCTCTCTCTCTCACTTTCTTTCTCTCTCTGTGTCACCCTCTCTCTCTCTCTAAGTGGCAGATAAGGGAAGACAAAGGCGCTGAAGACTGCTGTAGATTAGATATAGGTGTGTACATCATACACACACACATATGTGTGCACACACACACATACACACACACACACACACACTTGTATCTCCTATTGGTTCTGTTTCCCTGGAGAACCCTGAATAATACAACAGGTATGCCAGGACAGTCCCATTTTATGCCTGTTTCCCCAGGATAATAGTAGGACTTTTATTTGGCTGCACTGTTTAGATGGCTTTAAATCCACCACCCAAGATGACTACATGCTAAATTCTATACAGCCAAACCTAGTGTGAGTCACTCCGATCTCTATTCTAGCCTATTTACCCTATCTTACCTCCCTCCCTAAAAGACCATGTTTGATTTTCAGCCAACATTTTAGAACTGTCACCTTGATTCCATCATCTCTCTCACTCCCGTATCTCTCCTCAAAACTAACAGTTTGAATTGTATCCTATTTTAATTTTTTTTTTCATTTTCACTCTTAATTTATCGAGTTTTGAAATAATAAACAGAAGCTTCATGACATACTTCTTGTAGTCAGCTCTTGGTCTCACATTACAGGACCCTGGCTCTTATTTTGTGAACGGCTCTGACCCAGGGCTTTCTCCAGTTTGCCCTCTTCCTATTCTGCTCACCTATTTTGATCTTATTGTATGGCATGCATCTCTCCTGACCAAAGCTCCTTTTGGAAAGAAATAGCACAGAAGGGAAAATAATATCTGATAACATTTCACACACACAAAAGAAATTGTAATGGATTTCACATGACTATTTCTGTCAATGACAATAACAATAGTTAATGTATATTCAGTATTTACAGTGTGTCAGGAATTGTCCTAAGCACTTCACACATATTAATTTTAATCTTTTACACATCCTCATTTTATTCTAATGATAATCTTATGAGGTATTATTATAGTTCCAATTCTGCACATGAAGAAACTAAGGTACAGAGAGAATCAAATCTTGTTCAAAGTCATGTAGTTAATAAATGATTTCAGTTTCAGAGACACAATCCTAACCACCATGTCCCTATATTTGTTAAAGTAAACTGACTCTTAAAACAAATGATCTCAAATTCTTAATAGTTTAACACAGTAACCGTTTACTTCTCACCTATATCGCTACGTAACAGGAGTTGTGGGGTTGTGGGGCACTTTCTTCCATGCAATCACTCAAGGCCTCAGCTACTTCTATCTATTTGTTCCCCCAGCCCCAGGGCTCCAGGAATCCTCAGCATCTGACTGGCAGAGAAGGAGAGAGAAAGATTGCTATAGGCCAGATCCAGGTACACATCACTGTGTCTACATCCCGCTGACCAAAACCCAACTGCACACCCAATTTGACTAAAAGAAAGACTGGAAAAGATAGTCCAGCTGTGTTCCCAGGAAGAGGAAACAAAATCTAGTGAGCACACACAGTGAATCACAGCCTCCCTGCAGTGTTTCCTAAAGGCCAGGAGAAAGAAACAAAATTAAAACGTGGTGAATGCTATTCTATGACCACTGACAATTACACAGCACATGGGTGTATCCCTATTGGACTAGCTTGACAACAGAATTTAGAATCCCAAAAGGAGGAGATAGCATATCTTTCACTGGCTAGTCTGCCAAACACACAAAGCTAACACATCCTAAGGATAAAAGTAGGATTATAGTTGAAGAAAAAGCAGAAAATAAATAGGACTGCAGTTTTGACGCAACACAAAATTGGCCTTTATGAAAACAGGATGCTTTGGAGTTTCTATAAATTCCAAAAAAAAAAAAAAAAAAAAAAAAAAAATCTGAAGAATTAAGTAAAGCAGTTTACTGTAATTAGAAACCTTCATCAGAACAGTCAGAGCAGTGGACAAGAGCCTTAAGCTAGTTCTTGAATTCAAATTTATTTTTTAGATGGATTAGAAAAAGAATATTTACTGTGTCCCAAACTAAAATAAAATAGTGTCCACAAAGTTAGAAACAACTGGTTGGAACTAAATCTGAGAAAAAGAAGCCTTCCCACTGTTAATGGGAAACCAAGTTTCCATAGATTATCTTGATGAAAACATACATTGGTAACTATATTGCAAAATCTGTCCTTCTTACTAGTTCTAAAGGTGAAATCCTGGGATTATTTTAGACTGCTTAAATTTTGAGAATTTTTTTAAGAGTTAAATTTATTAAGTTCTACCAAAGGTAAAAAATAAAACAAAATTCCATGCTTTATCATATAATATATTTCATTAGCTTCAACAGTATTGTTTTTGTATTTGCTTTTTGTTTTTCTCATTGTTTGCTTGCCGTTATATCAATTCCTTTTTGTTATTCCCACAATCTGTGGTTATTCAAAGGAGCAGACAGGAGCAGACTTCATCTCTCTGTCATTTGTTGACTAAAAAGCAGTAAACATTTTTGGAAAGACAGTCCAAACAGAGATGCATAGAAGCAGAGACCTTTGTCCTCCAGCTCATTGTTTACAATCTGATTATAGGACAAAGTGGGTAAGGAAAGCTTCCAACTCTCCTCCCCAACTCTCACTCCCAGTTTCCCCATATGTAAAGAAAGAGATCTAAGTAATGGGTTAGGTTGGATAATATTAGGGCGGTGGAGTGAGAAAATTTTGATCACTCTCTATGTGACAGGCATTCTCTTGGATGCTCTTCCTTCTCCAAGGCTGGAGAGCAAAGACTGGATTTAGGACCTGGAACTCAGTGTACAGAGTTTAACCATCTCTATCTTTTTCTAGTGCCAGTGCTTTGAACTCATCTTTTTGCTAGCTGTCAGAGTCTAGACATTTTTATCATAATCCCTAGGATGTTAAATCTCAGGCTTAGACAAGAGGTTAGAGTGAAAAGAGGAGTCCCACCTGTTAGCTAAACTTAACCTTCTCAATGGCCTTGATTAAGATTGAGTCTGAAGCTTATCAGAAATAAAATGTGTGGCTTGGCCTATTTTTGACTCTCAATCATCGTGAAGACGATGAGCAACAGTCACAGAATGGAATCAGTTGTTTAGAATTCCAGGTCCTTCATATTATATAGTATTATATGCATACATATAATGTACTTTTTTTAGCTTTAACAAAACTTTCAGGGACTGGTTTTCCAAGCACTGTAATAAAAGGTATAAAATCTGCTATAAAGATGATGGTAAGGAGAAAACAGGGGAAAACAAATTTATTGTATAGCCTGTAACATTAACTTCTAGAGTATATCTACATGGAAATTTCACAAAACCTTCTACTTAACAGAATCACACTTACAATTTAGTTTGGCTGTGATTTTTTTTACTTTTAAATTTACAAAGCTTTTTCTAATACCTATCTCTTGTATATGGAAGGCATATTCTACCCCACAAGTAGCTGAATGTCTCAGAGAAGGTAGCTGTCACATTGTTTCAATATGAAATTGATGTAGCAGAAGATTTTTTTGCTCACCAGTGCCTCCTTAGTGTCACATCAATTCCCCAGTGATAAATGTAAACTGGTTTTAATCACTATAGTCAAATGAGCACATACTTCAAGAAACTTCAAGGAACTTATTATCTGAAACCATAAAATCAAAATGCTAGAATTTTCTTCAGAGATCATTTTTCTACTTGGCTCCTCTAATGGGATATGGCATACATTTTCAACCTTCAAAATTTGAGGCTGGAAATTTTTTACACTTTTGGCAGTTAGGAATACATTAAACCCCACAGCACATGAAGAATTTGGGTACTGGAAGAGGTAGAGATCAAGACTTCGAAGGTCTGAGAAATAATTGATAATAAATAATGGTAGATGATAAATATACTGTTCTTTAAAAGTTTAGATATGAAAAGAAAAGTTAGCAGTCAAACTAAGTAGATACTGTAGGATGTCTCTAAAATGCGTAGAGAAGATGATGGCAAAAAGTGATATTTAGAATAAGCAACAGATGAATAAATTTAACTTTAGGATTACACAAAAGAATGTATTTTTTAACAAAAAGAAACAACATAAAAACTGCTCCTTTGAAATCATAATGTTACATCTGCCAAAGGTTCTCACTGGAAAACATTTCTGATCATTGGAAATCATCAAATTTCTCTTGCTCATTCACAGTCCAGGACATGAGACAGAATCTTAGGCCAAACCCTCCCTCTACTATTTTAGACTCTGGAGGTGAAAATTCTTCTCTGTCTTATAAGCAGAACAGAAAGCAGTGTTGCCTGAATTTAAGCGAAGAAACGAAAGTACAATAATATCCCAATCTTTTAAAAACTGAGGCTGTTACTACTTCTGTTGGCACAAGGGAAGCCTGGAAGAAAATGGCCTCAAGCTGTGCTTTTCCTCCTTCTTGCCATCTGTGCGGCATCACGGTGCCTCTGCGTCGACAATCACCAGCCGCCAGCAAAGGCCTCTATGGTGTGATATTTATGTTCATCTGAGGTGCTCTCAGTAAAAAAATGCAACAACTCATCCCTTGAAACATAGTCATCCACCTTAACTAGCATGATCATTATCCCTGACAGCCCAGCCACTGAATCTAGCAAATTTAAAACTGAAGAGAGAAAGGGCACTGAAATGCAGGCTTACCAGAATACCAACATTTTTAAATTAAGGCAAATGCCTATATAATATTGTAGCACATGCAAAGGTAAACAGATAACTGGAATGGACTTTTCAAATAGACTTACTCCTGAGCTTGCTTACATTGAGTTGATCATTTTGAATCCCTTTACTAGTAGTGTTTTGTTCTCATATCTAGCAGTCGTGAAATAGTCTTGGCAAAAAGGTATATAGATCTTGTTCTTATTAGTTTGAATACAACTCTTGAGCTGACTTAGTGTTTTTCACTTATATGAATGTCATCTTGGGAATGAAATGACTATGCTTTGTGAGATGCAACTTTTAACGTCAAGTCTGGGAATTAATTGTGATAAATATAGTGTTGTAATATAAATAAATGTGAATCACAAACTGTAAAAGATCCACAAATAACCACAAGGAAACAAAGAGAAAGAAAACACAAATTATGCAAAGCTTTGATAGTAAGTTATGAGAATTTAGGTTATTGGTCAGCAATATAAATACTGACAAATCAATGCAAATAAAGATACATTAATACTCCTTATCATTGCTATGTATTTGTTTATTTTCCTGGCCTTGGGCTTACAATTTTAGGAAATCAAAAATTACAATTACTCAATACTTCATTTCAAAGATTTTAATTTTAGGAGATGTGGAGGCATTTATTTAGAAATTTATGGTCATAGTTCTATTAACTGTAAAAAAATTATGTAAATGTAATTTAGAATTATTTTAAATTCCTTTTATTCTAGAAAGTTTAAATGAAAATGTAAAATAAAAGGTGAATTCAGGACATCATTTTCCAAGGTGAATTACACTGTTTATTAATAATTTGTTGAAGACACATTGGGCACTCTGACCGTCAAGAGATGTAAAATTGAATCTCTGTTCTATCGCATCCCAACAATGGCTCTGGACAAGTCTCTCAATCTTAATGAGCAGCAGTTACTTTATTCCTGGAATTAGCGACCCATTACTTTTCATGCTTCTACCTTCTTGTATAGTAAGAATTCAATAATAAATATACATTAAATTTATTGAGTGCATGCTATGTGGCAGACACTCTTCTAGGCATTTTTCACTTATTAATTTATCAATCTTAACAACCCTATGAGGTATATGTTATACATGTTGCACAAAATATTTCATATTATATGTGACATATAGAATAATGTATACTAATATAATCATCTTCATTGGTAAGGTCAAGGAGATTGTGGAGGGAAGACAGATCATATTTAAAGTCTTATAACATATTGGGAGGACTTTAACTTTTACCCTGGGTGAGATCAGAATGCATTTTATTTTAAAAGGCTTATTATGACTGCCATGTTGAGAATACAGAATGATGGGCAAGTGCAGAAAAAGGGAGACCAGAGAAGAGGCTTCTGCAGTAACCAGGTGAGAGATGATGGGTGCCAGCACCAGCATGGGAGCAGCAGAGGGACTGAGAATGTTTGGATTCTGGATATATTTGAAGGCTGAGTCAATGGAATTTTCTAATGGTTTGGATGTAGGATGAGAAAAAAAGGAAGAACCTAAGGATGACTCAGCAGGTTTGAACCTAGATAACTGTGAGGGTGAAAATGCGATCTTACTGAGATGTAGGATATTGAGATTAGAGCATATTTAAGGGCAGAAACCAAGAGTGCATGTCCATAAACTTACCTTCTGCTGCTTAACCTTCACTGTGCACATCATCACACTACATGCATGGCTTTGGAACATGTATGTATTACTATTACTTGATCTGGCAAAATGGCACCTGAAAGCCACTACTTACATCTATTCTCCATCCCACTGCTCTTTTTTGCTCCCCTGTCCCTTTCTCCCTTCTCACTGTGGCACTGGTTGGTGCACCGGGCTTGCAGTGGTCCTAACTACTTACCTAGGAAAAGCAGTTCCAGACTGCTAAGGCTGTTTTTGAGGGGTGGCACCCTACACTGTAGCTGTAGAAAATGGGGAAGAGAAAAAGGGGGAAAAGGAATTCACTTCCTATTTCATAGTCTTAAATATATTCTCAGAGATCTCACAAGTGGTGACATTTGTGCTCACAAATTCAGTTTCAAAAAAAAAAAAAAAAAGCTCCTCAGAATGTATTTACTTTCACCCCTTTCTCTAATAAAAAAGTATTTTTGGAGACTAGGGTAAAAAGAGATTTGAGTAAAAGGCCCCAGACTGCACTCAAAATTACGATCATTAGGCTTTATTTTTGGGTCAAGTTCATTTGTTCTCAAAACAAGTTAACATGTCCCACCCCTGAAAAAAATATTTTCTAGGCTACATCACTAATTCTCCATCAATGTCCAGGTAAGTCTGAACTGCAGCTGCACAGGAGATTCAGTTCCTTTTTTTTTTTTTTTTTTTTTTGAGACAGTGTTTCTATCGCCCAGGCTGGAGTCTTGTAGCGCCATTTTGGCTCACTGCAACCTCTGCCTCCTGGGTTCAAGTGATTCTCCTGCCTCCACCTCCCAAGTAGCTAGGACTACAGAGGAGCATGCAACCACACCAGGCTAATTTTTGTATTTTTAGTAGAGACAGGGTTTCACCATGTTGGCCAGGTTGGTGTTGAATTCCGAACCTCAAGTAATCAGACTGCCTTGGCCTCCCAGAGTGCTGGATTACAGGTGTGAGCCACTGCACCCAGGCATAAGAAGCATCCTCACCCAACATGAAATTGACTTTCACTAGGTTTATGTCTACAGTTGCCACTCATGACCCATCATGTTTAAATTTCACCAATAGACAAATATAAGACTCGCATTACAATTTCCTTTTTGTCGTCTTAACTCTTTAATCCTCATAAATGATACCGTGTCAAAACTGAGCTTTAAAACCAAATCTCTTTAATTCTAAGACCCATGAGCTTAAATCACTAAACTAATTAGAAAAACAAACATTGGAAATGTGTAGACAGAAGTGTCAGGAAATAAAGTATATTAGTGTCCTTATCTAGTCAAAACTTACATTATCCCTGAATTGGACAATTAGAGCTTCAGGTGACTTTTGAAAAAAAATTACAATAATCTATAACATTGATATCAAGATAATATTTTCCACCTTACTGGAGAAAAATGAGAAATGTAGTGATTAGGGGCATGGTCTTTGCAGGCAGACACACCTGAGATAGAATGTTGATGCTCCGTTTAGCTAATGGTGTGACCTTGGGCACATCATTTACTTTACTGAACCATAAAAAGACAAACTGTTTCATCTGACTTGAAAAATGTAACTATATGTTGCTTACAAAGAACATATCTTTAAAGAGTGAAATAAAATCTAGGTATATACCAATAAAGCAAACTAACTGAAAGTCATTAGGGCTAGCAAAAGTGAAATAAACAGAGTAAATATGTAACTGGATTTTTCTGGTTAATCCATATTGGAAATTAGGATCCATTGCTGGTATGGTTTGGTTCTGTGTCCCCACCCAAATCACATGTCAAATTTAATTCCCAGTGTTGAGGGAGGGATGTGGTGGGAGGTGATTGGATCATGGAAACAGATTTCGTTTTTGCTGGTCTCAGGATAGTGAGTGAGTTTTCACAAGATCTGATTGTTTAAAAGTGTGTAGCACTTCCTCCTTCACTCTCTATATCCCATCACCAGTGAAGATGTGCTTGCTTCCCCTTTGCCTTCCACCATGATTGTAAGTTTCCTGAGGCCTCCTCAGCCATGCCATCTGTACACCCTGAGGAACTTAAACTTCTTTTCTTATAAACTACCCAGTCTCAGATACTTCTTTACAGCAATGTCAGAATGGACTAATACAAATGCTAAAGCAAAAAGACAATACATACACTGCAGTTCAAAAAAACAAAAGTAAAGTAAATAGCAGAAGCCAGACATTGTTTCCAGGGCTTATTATGACAGAGTAAAACTGATTTGCTGTCCTCAACTATCATCCCAACTAGCCCACTCCCCAACCCTTTTAGTCTGTATAAATATACATCACAGAGGATGTGAGGGAGGGAGAAAGAGATACAGAGAAAGACAGGGAAACAGAAAGACAAAGAGAGAGACAATGATTGAGAGAAAAAGAAAAATAACCCTGAAATCAACGATCCTAAGATAATTACTCATAAGAACCAGGAATGTATAGTGGAAACAGGCCTCTCATTTCTCACTTGAATATCTGCTTGTGCCATGGATTGGCTGAGCCACCAGTGCCTCACCTGCAAAGCCCCATGGTTGAGAGAAAATTAGAAAGATTAAAGAGAAACAGTAGAGCAGCCTGCACTTCTACCTCATATCAGATGAGAGAATGTGTGAGCTCCCAGCAGATCCACAGGAATTCTGCAGAATCCACAGGATTCTGCAGAAGGTAACAGACACTGAGCTGTCTTAGGACAGTTGCCCCAAAGAGCTGCCCACTGGGTTAGGGCAGCTCAGCAGCAAGAGACAATGGGATGTACTAACAGACAACAGAAGAGGGGCATTTGAAACTCGAAGAGCTACCACTGCCCTCCCATACAAGTAACCTGTACAGCAGGTGATCTTTTTAATACCACAATGACCAAAAAAGGTCTTTCTAGAACCGCTATGAAAAGTACTTGAGACAAAAATATCATTGTCATCAAGAATGGAAACAGGAAGAAAATGGCTGAAGTCAGTGACTGAAGAACAATGAAACCACTTCTTATTTTTACTTCTCACAGTTAAACTGGCACAATCATCCTAAATTTCTTACACAGGTAATATAGAGAGAATGTTTAAACTGATTAAAAATCCAACACACGATGAAGATAGGCTAACCTAGGCCAAACTCTAGGCACTGAATAGCATAGTATTATACCAAAATGCCTTAAGCAAAACATGTACCCTAGAGTCAAATAGCCTGGGTTTTAATTCTTATGGGTAACACTGAGCAAGTTTTTTATTTTTTATTTTTAACTTCTCTGTGCTTCCATTTCCTCCTCTAAAAAATTGAATTCGTAATAGGACCTTTCTCACTGGCTCTTGTGAGATCAAATTATGTACGATGGCAGACATTTTGAATAGAGCCAGATACACAAAGAGCACTCCATAAATGCCAGTCATCAGCTGCAGCATTGTTAATGCATTGTGTGTGTGTGTGTGTGTGTGTTTTGGGTTTGTTTTTCTTTTTGTTTTGTTTTGCTGTGGTTTTTTTGTTTGATTGTTTTTTGTTTTTTGTTTTTGAGACAGAGTCTCTCCATGTCACCCAGGCTGAATTGCAGTGGCACAATCTCGGCCCATTGCAAACTCCGCCTCCCGAGTTCAAGTGTTTCTCTTGCCTCAGCCTCCCAAGTAGCTGGGACTACAGGCATGTGTTGCTACACTTGGCTAATTTTTGTATTTTTAGTAGATATGCGGTCACACTATGTTGGCCAGGCTGGTCTCAAACTCCTGACCTCAAGTGACCTGACCACCTCAGCCTCCCAAAGTGCTGGGATTACAGGCGTGAACCACAGTGCCCAGCCTGTTTAATGCATTATTAATGCTGGGGGAAATAGAAACACATCTGTGATTGAAAATTTTAATAGTTCACTCTCAAATTTTAGTAGCTGAAAAATAATCTAGACAAAAAATAAATAATAAATATTTGGATGGTTAGGAAAATATAATTGCTATTAGAGAAAGAAATAGTAATAAACAGGAAAGTAAAAAATGTAAGAGACAAAAGTTGTGAACCTTAGTATATGAAAAGCCCCGAGGTTGCCAACAGAGTAAAAGATAAAAAAAATAAGAAACAAAATAAATAGTTGACAGTATGATAAAAACATATTTTTTTATAAAATTGTAATATCAGTACACTTAAGAATAAAGTAAAATTAAATTAGAGACTTTTAAAATCTAACAACTTATTAAAACATTGAAAATTGTAATCAATATTTTCTTTATCCCAGGGTGAGTAGCAACCATATATAGTGCTATATAAATTGACATGAATGTTGATAAATTGATATGAGAGCAACTGGTGATATAAACCAGAGACTTCAAACTATTCTTGCCCTTAGTTTCAAAAATAACATTCATAGAAAGTAAATTGAGAAAATATGAAGTTAAGTGAAAAGAATACAAAATTAGATAAAAGTATTATCTCAATTATGTTAAAAGTTTCTAGCAAAAAAATATAAAAATGAATGCACAAAAATATTAATAGTAATTATCTCAAGAATATGAATATTTTTCTCAATTCTACTTTCTGGCATTTTACTTTTCTATAAGTTTTCATATTTCTATAAATGCGTATGTTACTTACAATCAGAATATTTACTTTATACTTTAAGTTTCAAGTAGCATCCATTTGGAAGATAGAAGCAGCCCACAACCAGTCCTGTCTACACTATGTACATGTGACTAGGAATGCGCAGAAGTGACTTACAATTCAACAACTATTATATTTCATATTGTGTAAAGTAGATTCCTTTAGCTAGGTTGCTTTCATTTTGTTGCTGCATTGAAAATGTATTCTTTCAACCAATTTATTGCATTTCTTTGAAAGATAAATGTTTGCCAGGGATTCATTGTTCTTCTAGGTGGGTTTGCTATGGTGTATAGAAGATGTATTCTTGAGAGGTCAGTGTCCACTCACCATATTCTGCTGTTTTATTTGGTTGTGACATGTGGATTGAATGTTTTCATTAGTCTAAGACCCAGATTTTTGTCTCCTAAACCTTTTTCTATTTCTTGCCTTTCTTGTCACAGTTTATTAAAAGCACATTTTATTCTGTGGAATTAGATTTCTGTCTCCTCAGCTAGATGGGATTTTTGTCTCTTCACCTGAGAATTGTAGATCACAAAATAATTCAGTAACACTTTAAGTCAAGGAATTTAATAAAACTGTTATGTTGAATACAATTTACAGGTGCTCTAAAATAGATTAGTCTAAAATATATGACCTGCTTTCTAGTTTCTATAACCTTGTATAGATAAAGACCAGGAACACTTATGTGAGATAAATCCAGATTTAAAGTGTAATTATATGCATATATATGCATACACACACATGTCTATAGAGATAATTCAAATGGAATATCATGGAGTGAAAAGGAACTGATGGCACAAGTAAGAAACAAAATCCCATAATTTATTTCTCCTTTCTCTCCACCTCCCTCTCTATTTTCTCTCTCTCTGTCTCTCTTTCTGTCTGTCTGTCTCTTTCTCTCTCCTCTCTCTCTCGCTGTGTGCAGGCCCACTCACATTAAAGAAAGAAAGCAAGTGAAAGAGAAAAATGTTTAAGAATTGATTATTATTATTATTATTATACTTTAACTTCTGGGATATATGTCCAGAACATGCATTTGTTACATAGGTACACACGTGCCATGGTGGTTTGTTGCAACCATCAACCCATCATCTAATTAGGTATTTCTTCTAATGCTATCCCTCCCCTAGCCCCTGACTCCTTGACAGGCCCTGGTATGTGATGCTCCCTTCCCTGTGTCCATGTGGTCTCGTTGTTCAACTCCCACTTATGTGGTGTTTTGTTCAAGTTTTCTGTTCTTGTGTTAGTTTGCTGAGAATGATGGTTTCCAGCTGCATCCCTGATCCTGCAAAGCACATGAACTCATCCTTTTTTATGGCTGCATAGTATTCCATGGTGTATATGTGCCACATTTTCTTTATCCAGTCTATCATTGATGGGCATTTGGGTTGTTTCCAAGTCTTTCCTGTTGTGAACAGCACTGCAATAAACATATGTGTTCATGTGTTTTTATAGTAGAATGATTTATAATCCTTTGGGTATATACCCAGTAGTGGGGTTGCTGGGTCAAATGGTATTTATACTTCTAGATCCTTGAGGAATCACCATACTGTCTTCCACAATGGTTGAACTAATTTATGCTCCCAAGAACAGTGTAAAAGTGTTCCTATTTCTCCACATCTTCTCCAGTATCTGTTGTTCCCTGACTTTTTAATGATCGCCATTCTAACTGAAGTGAGATGGTACCTCATTGCAGTTTTGATTTGCATTTCTCTAATGACCAGTGATAATGAGCATGTTTCCATGTGTCTGCTGACTGCATAAATGTCTTCTTTTGAGAAGTGTCTGTTCACATCCTTCGCTCACTTTTTGATGGGGTTGTTTTTTTCTTGTAAATTTGGTTCCTTGTAGATTCTGGACATTAGCCCTTTGTCATATGGATAGATTGCAAAATTTATCTCCCATTCTTTAGGTTGCCTGTTCACTCTGATGATAGTTTCTTTGCTGTGCAGAAGCTCTTTAGTTTAATTAGATCCTATTTGTCTACTTTGGCTTTTGTTGCCATTGCTTTTGGTGTGTTGGTCATGAAGTCTTTGCCCATGTCTGTGTCCTGAATGGTACTGCCTAGGTTTTCTTCTAGGGTATTTTTGGTTTTACATCTTACGTTTAAGTCTTTAATCCATCTTTGTATAAGGCGTAAATAAGGGGTTCAGTTTCAGTTTTTTGCATATGGCTAGCCAGTTTTCCCAACACCATGTATTAAACAGAGAATCCTTTCCCCTTGCTTATTTTTATCATGTTTGTCAAAGATCAGATGATTGTAGATGTATGGAGTTATTTCCGAGGCCTCTGTTCTGTTCCATTGTCTATATATCTGTTTTATCCAGTACCATGCTGTTTTGGTTACTATAGTCTTATGGTATAATTTAAAGTCAGGTAGCATGATGCCTCCAGCTTTGTTCTTTTGCTTGTGATTGTCTTGGCTATACAGGATCTTTTTTGGTTACATATGAAATTTAAAGTAGTTTTTTAAAATTCTGTTAAGAAAGTTAATGGTAGCTTGACGGGAATATCATTGAATCTATAAATTACTTTGGGCAGTATGGCCATTTTCACAATCTTGTTTCTTCCTATCCTTGAGCATGGAATGTTCTTCCATTTGTTTATGTCCTCTCTTAATTCCTTGAGGAGAGGTTTGTAGCTCTCAGAATGTTTAGGTTATAATTTTCTATCATTGTATTAGACCTGAAACTAAGTGGCCTATAAATTATCAATTACTCTTACTTGGTCCTTTCAAAAATACTAAAAAAAGTAATCTGTTCATATTTTATCTGATTTTTAAAATAATAAAAATTAGAAAAAAAGTGAAACATTTGAGCCAATATTTTAAAGCTGCCCTAGAAAAGTATTTACAGTAAAATTTTATGTCAACTTCTCAAGTTATTTCACTTCTCTGATTCTCAATTTCTTTCTTTTTAGAATAATAAATACTTTTTCTTAAAAATATAATGGTCATTATAAAACATTTCAGAAAAAAACGCAAAAAATAAAGAATCATTACTAAAATTAGGGAACATCACTCCATACATCTGTTTATGCATATATACAGAAGGAACACAGATTATTGCATTAAAATGAAAATGTGTGATTCATCCTGTTACTAACAAAAACTATTAAATTTAATTTTTAAGAATAAAAAAATGAAAATGAAACTGCAAGATCTAAGATATTTTTCCTTTAAGTCTAAGTTGTAAGAAAAAATACCTTTTAATATTAAGAAAAGACATTATGAAAAGAATATTTAAAACAACTTGCTTTTTGTTTGTCCTGAATATTTCACAGTATTAGAGAACTTAGATTACTCTGCATTATGAAAGGTGAGAAAGTAGCATTCTCTCTCCTCCTCTTATTTTTGTGAATTGTATTATTATTTTACTTTTGACAATGCTTGAATTTTAAAATTCTAGTCTAATGTTGCATTTACTCCTGTTGTTTAATCGTAGAATACTACATTTTCATCTTCACCAACAACTTTTTCCATAGCTTCTTCATCCCCCAACTCATTTGTTCTTACTTGTCAGGCAATATGGAGTGGGGCGTTTGTTGTTTATAAAGGACTTATACTAGCTGTCAACACAAATATCCATGTTGTGCCTTAGGTTCAGAAGCTGTTGGGAATCATTTTACGTAATTTAACTTTGCCATAAGCAGCTCCATTAGAGAGATAACATTTAAAAGTCATCTGCAACACTGAAAATTACCATGAGTTTTTATATATTTTTCAAAACGAAGAACTCAGTGTGAAGCAAGAAGGAAGAAAAACACAAGCCAGAGAGTTGGCTGAGCTTAATTACTTCTGAAGTTATTAACAATAGGTACAATTTATGAATTCTCTCTTTCCTACCCTAGCCTTCTTTTATGGCTTCATGCAATTATCTCAAACTTATTTTACAAACTTTGACGTTTATTCCAATATAGTTTACATTTCAGATGGACAAAGAAGTTTCTCTTATAAAACTATTTACATGGAAGTACTCATCTATTTAAGAAATAATTTTGAAAACTCATGAGGTAAAATCATCACATATGATAGAGAACTGAACAGTCAAAAATAGGTGTGGAACTTTTGCCTTAATAAAACTAATCAGGATATAGGCTATTGTCTACTTTCTGCTTCTTAAAATATGTTATTTCATCCAGTGTTTTCTTCAACACAAAGATAATTTATAATGCAACCCATGAATAAAGTGTTTTCAGGAACAAATTATTTGCTTCATAATTTATCTTTAATGATAAATAGCTCCCTTTTAATTTTTTTTTTTTAATTTCGACTTGTATTTTAGATTTATGTATCTTCTTTTTAAGAGTAAACCTGGCCAGGCATGGTGGCTCACACCTGTAATTCCAGCACTTTGGGAGGCCGAGGTGGACAGATCACCTGAGATGGGGAGTTCAAGACCAGCCTGACCAACATGGAGAAGCCACGTCTCTACTAAAAATACAAAATTAGCTGGACGTGGTGGCGATGCCTATACTCCCAGCTAATCAGGAGGCTGAGGCAGGAGAATAGCTTGAACTCATGAGGCAGAGATTGCGGTGAGCCAAGATTCTACCATTACACTCCCAACTGAACAACAAGAGCAAAACTCCGTCTCAACAACAAAAAAAGAGTAAACCTATATTGCATCCACAGTACTGTATTTCCTAAGTCTTTATATAGTTGAGAATAAATGTCTGTTGAACACATCCATCTTAGCAGGGTATAAAACTCTTCACATTGTCTGAAATAGGTGCCTAATGAAACTATATGGAAATCATATTTTAAAAGACAGAGTGTGCTTAAATAAGTACTTAAAATCATAATTTTTTCTCCTTCATTTTAGTTTTGAAATGTTTTTAAAATATGATGTCTATATAGTTTTCACTAGTATGCCCACTTCAGCCTTACAAATCTGTACCTATTAAATTTTAAACTTCAGAAAATTACTGGAAATACAATAAATGAAAAAGAAATTATACTTAATCACTGAATAAAATTTTCCTAACATAAAAACAATAAAGTTAATTTTATATGTCAACTTGGCTAGGCCACAGTACCCAGATATTTGGTCAAACACCAATATAGATGTCGCTATGAAAATATTTTTTAGATGAGCTTAACATTTTAAGTCATTAAAAGTAAACTCTGAGTAAAACACATTATCCTCATAATGTGGGACGGCCTCATCCAGTCAATTGAAAGCCTTGAGAGAAACAGACTAAGGTTTCTGAGGAAGAGAGAATTCTGCTTCCCGACTGCCTTTGGATTCAAGATACAACATCAACTCTTCCGTGTGTGTGTGTGTGTGTGTGTGTGTGTGTGTGTGTGTGTATGTAAGTATGTGAGAGAGAGAGAGAGAGAGAGAGGGAGGGAGAGAGAGAAAGAGAGAGAGAGAGATCGAGAGATCTCCTGTTGTTTCTGTTTCTCTGGAAATCGCTAATACAAGGGTAAAATAAATCTGTGGATCCAAAAAGAATTTCTTGTTTTAAAATAAAGCAAAACCAATCAATCTAAATTAAAGCATATGCTGGGTGAGTTATTGAAACTCAAGGAAAAAGATATCCTGCATTTTTTCTTTTTTCATTTACTAATTTTCTCCCAGAGCTCTGTTATTAAAATCTTAATAAATGTGGCATTTTTGTATGTTTTGTTGTTTGATGTTCCCCTTCTAGACCAATGCAAAGTCAATGTGAGTAAGAGCTCAAAAAATATTTGGTGGATGAATAGATGATAACTCCTTACACAAGGTTGTTATGATAATGTGTATGAAAAATAGATGAGGAAGATTAACAATTGTTTTGCTTCCACCAAGAACTTAATATTTTATTTTTATGTTACCAGGTTCAATCCACACAATAATCATGTAAAGCAAGCAGTTAACAGTTCTGTTTTACAACCAAGTCAACTGAAACTCAGATAATGTAAGTTGCATGATGTGCAAAATTGCTGGAAAACGATGATTTGACTTCAAAACCATGCTCTTTCTACTATGCAAATCTCTTTGAAACTGTAAAATATATGGTTTATATTATTATCATTGTTTTGGTTATTGCTATTTCTCTTCTGTGTTTGGTAAAATTTTATATTCTCAAAGTCTACGCTTTCTCCTGACTGCTGTGATTCAGACTCAAGCTTTTGCTAAAGATAAAACCAGATGATGCTAATCAGTGAAGGGCATTGACATGAAGTTAATGATTTCATGAACCCAGATTAGGTGAAAGAACTGACTGGTAGAGCTCCTTTAATGTTAATTGTATAGCTGATCTAATTTTCCAAAATATATATACTCTCTGGAGTACTTTATATAAATGTGGGCTTTATAAGTGAATAAAAATTATGAGTGAAGCTGGATGCTTTTTAAAGAGACCTACTTTACATCTTTCGTGAAGGATATGATTACTTTTTAAAATTAACTAGTCATCCATTAATTAGCCTCATAAATTCATATTTATATAATTAGATTGAAATCATAAATGTTCTTTATAAAGGTTATTTCCCTTTACCAGATCTCTTTCCCTTTACCAGGACATTTTGTCAACACTCAAGCAAACACTCTCCACCAATTCCCAAACTTGTCCCCATGGTTTCTCTTCTACAGTTTTGTTCAAACTACTCTGCATATAGTTTGTTTTTCCTGTTCAGTGTTCACATACTCTTGTTTTTCACCCTTCAAAGGCTACTTAAGATATTCTTTCAGGGAATCTCTCGTAGTCACTCCAGCCAATTGTAATGTTGGATTTTTCCTAAACAACCTTATTATTTTATCTGGCCCATTTTGCATCTTATTACATCCTACCTTGCATTCCTCCTATTTTAATGCAGGCATTTTTTGAAAGCAATTGAAATATATTTTACCTTCCTGAGTCCCCTGTGGCATCCTCATTATGCTTTTAACATAATAGTATTGAATAAATGTCCAATAAATGCTGATTGAATTTTCAAATTGGCATTAATAGAGTTGTGACGTGTCCCTTAAAACAAATTTAAATATTGCTGAAAATTTAAGTTCTAACTTAAATGTTATTTTCAAAAGCATATTTCACTATTTGTATTCTAATACTCTATCAACAAGTTAATCTGAACACAGCAGTATAAAATGAGACCCTTTTAGGTAAGGTCTTAAGTAACAAAATGGAAGCCTTTACCAAATACGTATTTAAACATATTTGGTGAAAAGTGTCTACTTCAACACAGAGTATAGTTCATCAAAATTGCTAAATGTTAACCTTCAAATGTTATTCTTAATAATTAATGGATACTCATTTAACAACCAATCAAGAGTAGTTGTGTTAAATTCCAACCTAAATTAAATAACTTTTTCAGACACTCGATTTTAAAAGGTTGCTGATAAGTTTCTAATTACTCTTGCTCTTACGCCCGGCCTTTCTCTTCTAAGAAAAGAAATCCTCCAATGGAGACTTACATTTAGATATTGCTTTAAATTTTGTGTAAATTTTATTTAAAACTTTAATTAAATTTTAATATTAGAATAATTGGTGAACTCAATTTACTTCTATTGAGAGTTGCTTTAATGACTTGAAGACAAATTTGAAATTGCACCTTCAAAATGTCTATAAAGGATAAAAATTTTCAAGGAAACTGGGAAATTCTGATATAGACAAGTGCTGGACCTGGAATTTTGGATTTATGTTTGGCTAAAAACTAAATTAGCCCCAACATCAACTATTAGTCTGGAATTTAGAAATATGAATTTCTCCCAGTGAGATATAAAGTAAAATATGTAAAGGACCTGATTATCACTTCTGGCTCAAAAACAAATACTTAGACATATCTAATTTTTAAAACACTTTCTCAGAATACAACTTTAGCATAAATTAGAATTTGAATATTTTAGCATTTCAAAATTTATTTTTAAATGTGTCAAACCTTTTTTGTGTATTCATAACATTTATTTTTAGAAATGAGCTAAAGACCTTCTATTCACTTCTAATTGGTTTGACCAACACAATAAAAGGGCCTTCAAGTCATTATTTCCGTTTGAATGTGATACAATTGATCTTCCATAATATACTTTAAAACATTATATTAGACATCATATCATACATAATAAAAACATACCATGTTATCTTTTTATTTCAAAACTTTTATCAAAAATTGTAGACAATATATTTATTGCAATATGTTTCTACAAGGCTCTTTTACTTACAAAGTCCTTTTAATTAGAGCATCTCATCGCGTCCTCAGCACAATCTGGGAAGTGTGTAGGCTGGATCTTGTCTTCATTTTACAGATGAATATACTGAGGGTTGTAAAGGTAAAAGTGAATTGTCCAAAATCATACCACAAAAACAAAAATTGAGTATCAGAGCTAAAATTGATTCTTAGGTTGGTGTTTCTTTATATTGCTTCCCTCTGCCTAAAAATAGAAGGCTCAGGGAATAGTCATTGCAGATAGAATTTCAATTAGTGAAATTAAAGGGATTTCCATGAAATATTTCAATTATCTTTTTATATAATTCATGAGTGCTTATAATGTTCAAGACACTGTTCAAGATACACTAGGGAATACAGACAAATCTCATTTTCATACACTTATTCTTTAATTTGATTATGTATTTAATCAATAAGTATTTTGTAAACATGTGCTGGGTAACAGACACTATGAAAAAATACAGAAATGGCTGCTGGCTTTGAGGAATCTGGGCAGTTTGGACAAATGGAATTCCTCCCAGTGCAGTGCACATGCTCTGCTAAGGGGCAGCCAGAGTGCTTCATTAAGCAGGTCCTGGATCCTGTGCCTCCTGACCAGAGGAGACCCCCACAACAGGGGTCGCAAGCCACCTTATAAAGGAGTCTTCCCACTGGCATCAGGTCAGTGACCCTCTAGGACAGAGATCCCTAAGGAAGAAGCAGGCAGCCATTTTTGCTGTTCTGCAGCCTGCAGACACCTCCAAGTGCAGGAGAAACTCAGGTAAATAGGGTCTGGAGTAGACCCTTAGCAAACTGCTGCAGCCCTATGGAGGAGGAATCTGACTGTTAGAAACAAACAAACAGAAAGCAAAAAACAAAAGCATCAGTAAGAAAGTCCTAACCAAAACCCCATCCAAAGGACAGCAGCCTCAAAGATTGAAGCTGGATAAACTCCACTCAGGAAGATGAGAAAGAATCAATGAAAAAAAAAAAAAATGCTGGAAATTCAAAAAGCCAAAGCTCATTTTCTCCTCCAAATGACTGCAACAACTCTCCAGCAAGGGCACAAAACTGAACAGAGGCTGAGATAGATGGATTGACAGAATTAGGCTTCAGAAGGTGTGTAATAACAAACTACACTGAACTAAAGGAGCATGTTCTAGTCCAATGCAAAGAAGCTAAGAACCATGATAAAACATCACAGTAGCTGTTGACCAGAATAACCAGTTTAGAGAGGAGTATAACTGACCTGATGGAGCCGAAAAACAACACAAGAACTTCACAATGCAACTGCAAGTATCAATAGTTGAATAGACCAAGTGGAGGAAAGAATTTCAGAGCTCGAAGACTATCTTGTTGAAATAAGACAAGTAATCAATATTAAAGATAAAGAATGAAAAGGAATTAACAATACCACCGAGAAGTATGGGATTATGCAGAAAGATCAAACCTATGACTGATTACAGTACCTGAAAGAACAGGGGAGAAGAAATGGGGAGAACAGAACCAAGTTGGAAAACATACTTCAGGATATCATCCAGAACTACTTCCGCAACCTAGCAAGACAGGCCAACATTCAAATTCAGGAAATCCAAAGAACCCCAGTAATATACTGCATGAGAAGAACAACCCCAAGATACATAATCATCAGGTTTGCCAAGGTCGAAATGAAGGAAAAATGTTAACAGCAGCCAGAGAGAAAGGCCAGTTCACCTACCAAGGGAAGCCCATCAGACTAACAGAATATCTCTCAGCAAAAACTCTACAAGCCCGAAGAGATTGGAGGCAAATATTCAACATTCTTAAGGAAAAGAATTTCCAACCCAGAATGTAGTATCTGGCCAAACTAAGCTTCATAAATAAAGAGAAATAAAACCCTTTCCAGAAAAGCAAATGCTGAGGTAATCTGTCACCAACAGGCCTGCCTTGCAAGAATTCCTGAGAAAAGCACTAAATATGACAAGGAAAAACTGTTACCTGTCACTACAAAAACACACTGAAGTGCAAAGGCCAACACTGTTAAGCAACTACATCAACAAGTCTGCAAAATAACCGAGCATCATAATGACAGGATTGTATTCACACATAATAATATTAACCTTAATGTAAATGAGCTAAATGCCCCAATTAAAAGACACAGAATGACAAGCTCGATAAAGAGTCATGATCCAATATTGTGCTGTATTCAAGAGACCTGTCTCATGTGCAAAGACACACATTGACTCAAAATAAAGAGATGGAAAAAAATTTACCAAGCAAATGGAAAGCAGAAAAAAGCAGAGGTCACAATCCTACTTTCCAACAAAACAGACACTAAACCAACGAAGATCAAAAAAGATGAAGAAGGGCATTACATAATGGTAAAGGGTTTAATTCATCAAGAAGAGTTAACTATCTTAAATATCTATGCACCTAATACAAGAGCACCCAGACTCATAAAACACGTTCTTAGAGATCTACAAAGGGACTTAGACTCCCCCACAATAAAAGTGGGAAATTTTAACACCCCACTATCAATACTGAACATATCATTGACACAGAAGGTTAACAAAGATATTCCGGACTTGAACTCAACTCTGGATCAAGTGGACCTGATAGACATCTACAGAATTCTCCACCCAAAAACAACAGAATATACATTCTTCTCAGCACAAGACACTTAACTCTAAAATTTATCCTATAATTGGAAGTAAAACACTCCTCAGCAAATGCAAAAGAACTGAAATCATAACAAACAATGACTTAGACCACAGCACAATCAAAATAAAACTCAAGATTAGGAAACTCACTCAGAACCATACGACTACATGGAAATTGAATATTCTGCTTCTGAATAACTCCTGGGTAAATAATGAAATCAAGGCAAAAATCAAGAAGCTCTTTGAAATCAACGAGAACAAGGAGACAACATATCAGAATCTCTGGAATGCAGCTTAAGCAGTGTTAAGAGGGAAATTTATAGCACTAAATGCCCACATCAAAAAGCTAGAAAGATCTCAAATCAACATCCTAACATCTGACTAAAAGAACTAGAGAACCAAGAGCAAACAAACCCCAAAGCTAGCAGAAGACAAGAAATAACTAACATCAGATCAGAACTGAAGAAAATAGAGACACACAAAAAAAAACCTTCAAAAACAATCCAGGAGCTGGTTTTTTGAAAAAATTAATAAAATAGCTGTACTAATAAGGAAGAAAAGAGAGAAGAATCAAGGAGACACAATAAAAAGTGATAAAGGGGATATCACCACTGACCCCACAGAAATATAAAAAACCAGCAGAGAATACTAGAAACACCTCTATGAAAATAAACTAGAAAATCTAGAGGAAATGGATAAATTCCTAGACACATACACCCTCCCAAGACTGAACCAGAAAGAATTTAAATCACTGAATAGCCCAATAACAAGTTCTGAAATTGAGATAGTAATAAATAGCCTACCAATCAAACAAAAAGCCTGAGACGAGATGGATTAACAGCTGAATTCTACCAGATGTACACAGAGGAGCTGATACCTTTCCTTCTGAAACTATTCCAAAGAAGTATAAAGAAGAGATTCCTCCCTAACTCATTTTATGAGGTCAGCATCATCCTGATACCAAAATCTGGCAGAAATACAACAAAAAAAGAAAATTTCAGGCCAATATCCCTAATGAACATTGATGCAAAAATCCTCAATAAAATACTGGCAAACTAAATCCAGCAGCACATCAAAAAGCTTATGCACCATGATCAAGTCAGCTTCAACCCTGGGATGCAAGGCTAGTTCAAAATACACAAATCAATAAACATAATTAACCACCTAAACAGAACTACAGATGAAACCCCTATGATTACTTCAACAGATGCAGAAAAAGCCTTTGATAAAATCCAATGTCCCTTCACGTTAAAAACTCTCAATACACTAAGTATTGAAGGAGCATACCTCAAAATAATAACAGCCATCTATGACAAACCCACAGCCAATATCATACTGAATGAGCAAAAGCTAGAAGCATTTCTCTTGATAACTGGCACAAGACAAGGATGCCCTCTCTCACCACTTTTATTCAACATCGTAGTGGAAGTTCTAGCTGGAGCAATCAGGCAGGAGAAAGCAATAAAGCATATTCAAATAGGAAGAGAGGAAGTTAAGCTGTCTTTGTTTGCAGATGACATGATCCTGTGCCTTGAAAACCCCATGATCTCAGCCCAAAAGCTTCTGAAGCTGATAAGCAACTTCAGCAAAGTCTCAGGATACAAAATCAATGTGCAACAATTGCTAGCATTCCTACACACCCACAACAGACAAGCAGAGAGCCAAATCACGAATGAACTACAAGTCACAAGTACTACAAAGAGAAGAAAATACCTAGGAATATAGCTAACAAGTGAAATGAAGAATCACTTCAAAAACTGCAAACCACTGCTCAAGGAAAGCAGAGAGGACACAAATAGAAACATACTCCATGCTCATGGATAGGAGGAATCAGTATCATGAAAATGGCCATACTGCCCAAAGTAATTTAAAGATTCAATGCTATTCCCATCAAACTACCACTGACATTCTTCACAGAATTAGAAAAAACTACTTTAAAATGCATATGGAAGCAAAAAGGAGTCCATATAGCAAAGGCATTCCTAAGCAAAAAGAACAAAGATAGAGGCATGGTGATACCCAACTTCAAACTATACTACAAGACTACAGCAACCAAAACAGCATGGTACTGACACAAAAACAGAAACATAGAGCTATAAAACGCAATAAAGAATTCAGAAATAAGACTGCACATCTACAACCATCTTATCTTCAGCAAACCTGACAAAAACAAGCAATGGGAAAAGGATTCCCTATGTAACAAATCATGCTGGGAGAACTGACTGGCCATATGCAGAAAATTGAAACTGGACCCCTTCCTTACACCTTATACAAAAATTAACTCAAGATGGATTAAAGACTTAAATATAAAACCCAAAACTATAAAACCCCTCGAAGAAAATTTAGGCAGTACCGTTCAGGACATAAGCATGGGCAAAGGTTTTTTGTTTTTGTTTTTGTTTTTGTTTTTGTTTTGAGATGGAGTCTTGCTCTGTCACCCAGGCTGGAGTGCAGTGCATGATCTTGGCTCACTGCAACCTCTTCCTCCCGGGTTCAAGCGATTCTCCTGCCTCAGTCTCCTGAGTAACTGGGACTACAGGTGCACGCCACCATGCCTGGCTAATTTTTTGTATTTTTAGTAGAGACAGGGTTTCACCATATTAGCCAGGATGGTCTCAATCTCCTGACCTCGTGATCCACCATTCTCAGCCTCCAAAAGTGCTAGGATTACAGGGGTGAGCCACCACTCCCAGCTGGCAAAGGTTTTATGATAAAAATGTCAAAAGCAATTGCAACAAAAGCAAAAATTGACAAATGAGATCTAATTAAACTAAAGTGCTTCTGCACAGCAAAAGAAACTATCATCGGAGTGAACAGACAACCCACAGAACAGGAGAAAATTTTTGCAATCTATCCATCTGACAAAGAGCTAATATCCAGAACCTACAAGAAACGTAAACAAATTTACAAGAAAATTACAAACCACCCCATTAAAAATGAGGCAAAGAACATAAACAGGTATTTCTCAAAAGAAGACATTTATGTGACCAACAAACGTGTGAAAATAAACCCCACATCACTGATCATTAGAGAAAAACAAATCAAAACCACACTGAGATATCATCTCATGCCAGTAAGAATGTAATTATTAAAAAGTCAAGAAACAACAGATGCTGGTGAGGTTGCAGAGAAATAGGAATGCTTTTACACTGTTGGTAGGAATGATAGTTCAATCATTTTGGAAGACAGTGTGGTGCTTCCTCAAAGGTTGAGATCCACAAGTACCATTTGATCCAGCAATGCCATTACTGGATGTATACCCAAAAGAATATAAATAATTCTATCACAAAGATACATGTACATGTATGTTCACTGCAGCACTATTCACAATAGCAAGGAAATGGAATCAACCCAAATGCCCAAAAATGGTAGACGGCATAAAGAAAATGTGGTATATATACATCATGGAAAATTATGCAGCCATAAAAAGGAATGAGATTACGTTCTTTGCAGGAACATGGACGGAGCTAGAAGCTGTTATCCTCAGCAAACTAACACAGGAACAGAAAATCAAACATCGCATGTTCTCACGTATAGGTGGGAGCTGAACAGTGAAAACGCATGGACACAGGAAGGAGAACAACACACACTGGGGCCTGTCGGAGTTGGGGGGTGCAGAGCTGGGAGAGGGAAAGCATCGGGAAGAATGGCTAATGGATGCTGGGCTTAATACCTAGGTGATGGGTTGATCTGTACAGCAAACCACTATGGCACAACATGTTTACCTACGTAACAAACCTGCACATCTTGTTCACGTATCCCAGAACTCAAACTTAAATTAAGCAATAAATAGATAAATAAAATGTATAGAAATGAATGAAATATATTTCCTACCTTCATGTGCATTACCTCAGGGTTGTAATATCAAACAGAAAAAAGTCTATGCTCAAAATAACTATAATCAATCAATATAATAAATATAATCAGTACAGTGATAGACATATTTATATAATTTGGGGAATATCATAGCTGGAATATTTGCCTCTGCCTTGAAGTTCAGGAAGTGCTTCAAAGCAAAAGTAACTTTGAGCTGCAACTTTAACAAAAACACATTTAAATCTCTTAGTATAAAAATTAAAACATACTTAAAAATAAAAACTCTTACTTAACCCTAAGAATATATGACTTGAAATACAGTGTTATCTTTATTGCCAAGAATAATACTTTCCCATAAAAATTTATTGTCTGACTCTTTTACCAAATGTAAAGGAAATGTGAGGAATTGTGATACACATAGAGTGAAAATAAAAGAATAACTAGGGAAAGAAGATATTATAAAACACCATGAAAATATCTAGAAGACCACACCAGTAGCTAATATGGAAGCTTGTTTCATTAATTAAACAAAGTCATTTTGCCAAAAAGAAAAATAAGAAAAAAAAGGGAAAAAAAGAGGGGGATAACAGTTAGGCCATGAAAATATAACACAGACCATAATTAAGATTTTTAAAAATCTAGTCAATAGAAATAAACTTACAAAATCTTACAAAGTCTCAGATGTTGGCTTAAAAGATAAAGATTATAAAATAGCTGTAATGTATTTTAAAGTCCATAGGAAATAGCCCCAAACTAGAAACAACCAAAATATACTAAAATAGGTGAATGATTAAATAAACTATTATACATTTATACCATGGAATACTGTTCCAATAAAAAGGAATGAACTATCAATACAAGGGCATTATGCTGTGTGAAAAAGTCAATCTTAAAAATTATATACTAATTATTTCATTTATATAACACTCCTAAAATAAAAAAATTATAGAGATGGAGAACAGATTAGAGGTTAGTGATCATGGTGAGGCAGGTAGGATGAATGTGATTGATTATAAAGTAGCATGAGGGAGATCTTCAGAGTAGTAGAATAGTGAAATAGTTCTGTACCTTGATTGTGGTAGTGGTTACAGGAACCTATACGTGCAATCTACACATGTAATAAAATTACACAGAACTATTACATATAATAGATATTAATTATATACTGGTATAATAGAGATTGAGACATTTAAAGTATAAACTAATACCTTCCTCCCTCACTTTTCAACAAAAATGTACCTATAGGAGGCCAACCAGGATGACTGAGTTTCTTAGCTAATTATTATTTTTCAGATATTCCCCACCTAGGGCTTAGTGTATTCCAAGGAAATAATACTCTGTGGTCAGATTTTTTCTGGTCTTCAGACCATCCTCCACAGTATTTGAGTCTGTAAGCTATGAATGCCAATCTTGCTGATGCAACTTGTTGAGAGTAGTCGAAACATTGCTGCTAACATTGAAATGTTAAATGAATGAATAACGTTTAACCCAATGTTTTAAAATAAAAGACGAGTTTTATGCACACTTGCCCGTGCTTGATGTGCTTGGATATGCTGGTGACTCTCATCTACACTGAAATGACCTTATAAGACTGAGTGCCTGGGACATCCTAAGGGAACACATATCTGTCCAATGACACTTGTTGGGATCCACTGAAGAGCAGAACCTCCTTTGGCTGGATAGAAAAGACCAAGTAGTGTAAGAACTCATGGATATTTGGGAAATGTGCTACAGTGATGGAAACTCCTTTATTGTCAGTTCAGTGTACCTGTAAAAGTGATCCACTCGTTTCTTCTCACTGAGTCTTGATGCAATAGGAAATAGTATTAAATCTTGCTCAAATATTACATATATTTTATCCTGTATAAGTAAATGTCTCTATAGATTCCACTCCTCAAGAACTAAAATATATGCTGTAAATACTGATTAAATTGAAAAATTAGGCTTTCCCAGACAAATATACTAAGAAAGTGTTTTTGTTTTAATACAGCACAACTGAATTACTGATCTTGACATCAGTCTGATTTTCTAACTCTTAGCAAATATATCAAAATAATGTGAAATTTCTAGTAATACTCTGATACTGTAGCTCTTGTTATTTTTTCACTAAATTAGCATATTTTCTGCAAGATAATTCATTAGTTGTCTTGCATGGCAACCAATGAACTAGGAGTGGTGGATGGTATAAGGATGAATAATATGCAATCTAAAGATATAGTCTACAGGAAGAGACAAATCGTGAAGAGACACCTAAAATAAAACCCAATTCGTGCTATCATAGCACTGTCCAGAAATTTATTTCTTTTACACAAGAATGTGACTAATTCTGTTTCCAGAGTCAGAGAAGTCTTCAGGAGGAAGTAATTTTGACCAGGGTCTTAAAGAGCAGTAGTTTGCTAGGCGAAAAAGAAAAGGCTCAGCCCACACAAAAAGACGGCAGATCATGAACGAGAGAACATCTGGCAGAATGCTAACATTCACCTGGCACAATACAAAGGATATACGATAGGGAAAATGGTGAGAGAGAAAATGGGAAAAGTACATTTGGAGTTGATAATGAAGCACACAGTTTACTTTGGCAAGAAAAAGGTTCTATTCAATATTCATACCAGCAATATTTTTAATAATTGTGTTAAATAGGTTGGGGAATGTAAATACAGAGACAAATCACCTAATACAAGATTCCAACAATGCTCAGTTGTTTCCAAACATTTTTGATGATGAACCTTTATCATTAAAAATCAAGCATGCATTCTCATACATGCATATTTTATAATATGTTTTGATATACTCTTCTAAAGTATATGCCATAAAAGCCATGTAGAAATTCAAAAAAATCAAGTAAAATATAAAGGAATTGTTTATTTCTATGTAATAAGTAAACAAAAATTCTAAAATATTCTTCCTTGGCTTCCATGGACCACCCTCAAGTGTGTGTATGTGGTCCTTCTTGGAAATCACTGCACTAGGCGATGGTTTAAGAGAACAAGGGCAGCAGGAAAGGAGAAAAGAGAAAATTGATGAAAGTGACTTGAAAAGTAGACTTCAGGAAAGGTTGTAACTGGACATAGGGATAAAAGAACAAGGAAAAGCCTATATGTTTGTTTGGATTGCAAATCTGATAATGTTCTGATCAATTAATCTGGGGCCAACAGACAAAAGAGCAAGTGTATGGGGGTTGGGAGAGGATAGATGGCCAAATTAGATAAATTCATTTAGTTCTGAACTTTCAATTATAAATGTCTTAAAGATCTAGAACTCAGAAGAATGAACTTGAAATATAAATTTGTTTTTTTTTATTATACTTTAAGTTCTAGGGTACATGTGCATAACATGCAGGTTTGTTACATATGTATACTTGTGCCATGTTGCTGTGCTGCATCCATCAACTCGTCAGCACCCATCAACTTGTCATTTACATCAGGTATAAAGGAATTTGTTGGTAATTGAGACTCTGGACAGGATGAGATTGTCCTCGGAGGGAGTATAGAGAAAGTAATGAGTAGTCATAAGATTGTGAGGAGTGTTGCTATGGTTTAAATGTTTGTGTCCCTTCAAAAATCATGTTGAAGCTTAATCTGCAGTGCAATAGTGTTTAAAGGTAGGGCTTTTAGGAGATGATGAGGTCATGAGAACTCTACCTTCATGAATGAAATTAGAGACCTTATAGGAGGGCATGAGAAAAATCTATCCCTTTTTTGCCTTTCTGCCATGTAAGGACACAGCAAGCACGCGCAATCTTTAGAGCAGGAAAACAAGCCTTCACTAAACACTGAATTTCCTGGCAACTTAATCTTGGACTTACAAGCCTCTAGAACTGCAAGCAATAAATTTCTGTTGTTTATAAATTATCTAGTCAAAAATATTTTGTTATAGTGGCCAGAACAAACTAAGATTAAGGTTGTTCTTGGCTTTCAGAAGCCAAAGAAAGTTTGGATACTCTCTCCATAAAAATGTTCAACAAATGTTTTGTAATTAATTCTTGGATATTCTAAATCATGCAAAGAATAGAAAGGAAGATGCTGTTTAGGATAAGGAATAACGGATCCCATCATTATGCATTATAAAATATATTATATGATGGAATATATTTTAAGAAATTAATTTTATCTATAAATGTATGGGCTTAAAATTATAATTGCATAAATGTAGGCCTTCTAATATTAAGCAAAATTAAAGTGAGCATAGCAAATAGATCCTTTCACATTCTGGTTCCAAGTAAAACATAAATTGTACGGAAGCACAGAGCTTGAATTATTTCTTAGTGAGTAGAGCAACTCAAGCAGTGAAATGTGCCCTTGGCCAACTTAGGAAAGGAAGGACACACATATTTTCTTATTATTAAATCCCTTCTCCCAGATGACTTGCCTAAGGTAACAAAGAATTAATAGTGAAAATGGGAAGTAAGTATAATGTGCTATCTTTCTTATGAAGATAATGTTCCTGACCCACTATTGGTCTAGCATACACTTTTGAATTATTTCCCATAGGTAGTGAGAGATTTGTGTTGATCTAGATATAGTTTCTGTATTTGGGTGCACTCTGTCTATAAAAACTACCAATACACATCTCTTCTTTTCAATTTGGAAATTCTCTGAGGCAACTTTGCAAAACTCATTCAATGAAAAAAACATAGACATATGTTATCAGAATCCACTCTATACTTACAGAAACTTAACCTGCAGAAGAAAGAAAATGAATTGAAATCTCACTAAAACCTCAGTCCCTTATGAAATTGAATCAACACAATGGTTAGCCCTTTAGTTTCATCTAACTTGACTGTAATTAATACTCTGAAGTTGTATTTCAAAATCTCACAGGAAACATGTAGGAGCTAAAAACTTTCCCCTTTTGTTTGCTTGGGTCATTGGCTGTGATATATTGTGAATTTTCGCATTACACAGAATCTTCACATGTTTTAAAAAATAACTACAGTATAAATACCTGTGGAAGAGAAAGGAAAGAAAGAAGTTACCATCCTTCTCAGAAGAAGAGTTTTATTTCCCTTTTCTTTGTTTCTAAAAGCTCCACCATGGATGAACAAAATCACTTAGTAGCGTGGCTTTCTTAATTTCTCCGAGTTTATCAGCTTTCCATCTCTTGCCTCCAAAACCAAACAATCCCTGTTAACGGGCTCTGTCATTAGGAGTTGAGTCTTTGTCAGGCTCACCCATGCAAATAATCAAAGTAAGTTCAGGACTTCAACTTTACTCAGTATCTTACACCTAACTTTATTTAACCCATGATTCCTTGGTGCCACGGGAAAGGACATTCGTGTCCTTCATTTGAGTGGGCCAAATGGTTTAGATGTCTTCTTTCTGACACTCCAAGTCCTGAGCTAATGGTATTTGGTGGAAGATTCCATTGTTTTCATTCTACTAAGTGATTTATTTGGCCTACCATTTTTTGTTTCTACTGACTCCTCCCACTTGGGGAATAAATGTTAGTACTCCCTCTTGCTCTCCACTCTGTGGAGCACATAAATAATAAGCATGGCACACATAAATAATTCAACTGCATTTCACAGAGGAGATCAGGAGGGGAAACAGCGCATACAGAGAGAACTTTTGTGGAAATACCTGCTGGGCTTTCAGAAAGAGCTCAAATGTAATAACGATGTCGAGGTATCAGGATAAATGAGCTGTGAAAAGAGGGAAAAAGAGAAACACAGTCCTTTGGGAGAAAAGCATTTAGTTTGTTTGAGAAAATAGTTATTGACTTTCAGAATGCTTTAGCTATTAGAATTTAGCATTTAGTAAAATGATAAAATTTATTTCAATAATTAGATAATATTCAAACTATTTAGATACCTGTTCAGCATAGGCACTGACCAATCAAAATAGGCAAATAATGACATATATAATAATGTAATTTTTAAAGGCTGAATATTTATTAGATACCAAATAATTACCGGGACTGTTCTAGATGATTTCCTGTGCCTAAATACAGTTAACTTTCATTGTAATTATCTTGAAAAGTACTACTTTAATCTTTATTTCAATAATAATAATAGTGGAAGAAGTAAAATACTATTCCCAAGATTACACAACTAGTAAGTGGGGAAGAGATTTTTAAGCCAAGTTTCTTAATATGAAATTCAATGTCTCTAACTCACTGCTATTTCTCTCTTTTCTCTCTCTCTTCTCTCTCTCTCTCTCTCACACACACACACACACACACACACACACACACACGCATACATACACACGAAAGTTTCCAAGTCTTTCCCATCTTAGCACCTGCTGCTTTTTGTGAAGTTATTAGGTGGTGCTATTTTCTAAAGTGGCTGGTGAGCTTCTCTGTTGATCACATTTCTCAGTTGAGGATTAAGACACTGTATATGCCAGGTCAGCGCCACACAAAAATCCACCAGAAGTTCCACTGGCCTGACTACTTGATTTTAGATAATAACTCAGTAGTTATGACCATCAGACTCTTTCAATCTGACCATTTCTGCCCCATGGTTACCTGCCTCAGCCCAGCTATTTAATGTGTGTATGTATGTATGTTAGCTTTATTTCTTGATGGCAACCCTGATGTGTACATGCTGGTATCTTATAGAAAAGGCCCAAGTTATCCTTGTAGGTTCCAGAACGTGGAGACTCCAAGCAATGCTCCTCCATTTCTTTTAGAAAGCAGAGAGTCTATGCAATAAGTATCTTAAAAGTATTTTCCTTTTCTTGCCTCTTGTTTCCATTACAGTACCCTAATCTAAAACTGAAAATAACCACCACTATTATTGAGACCATAAAATGCCCATGGCTATGCAGTGTGCTTTTGCATTTTCTCAGGTAATTCCTACTACAGTCCTTCATGAAAGATATTATCACTCTAATTTTTTTTTTTTTTTTTTGAGACGGAGTCTCGCTCAGTCACCCAGGCTGGACTGCAGTGGCCGGATCTCAGCTCACTGCAAGCTCCACCTCCTGGGTTTAGGCCATTCTCCTGCCTCAGCCTCCCGAGTAGCTGGGACTACAGGCGCCTGCCACCTCGCCCGGCTAGCTTTTTGTATTTTTTAGTAGAGGCGGGGTTTCACCGTGTTAGCCAGGATGGTCTCGATCTCCTGACCTCGTGATCCGCCCGTCTCAGCCTCCCAAAGTGCTGGGATTACAGTCTTGAGCCACCGCGCCCAGCCTATCACTCTCATTTTTACAGACAAGGATATAAACTCAGAGAGGTCAAATAAATTAAGTAAGAAAGTTGTTAAATAGCAGATCCAGAGCTGGTAAACATGTTTATGTGGTTTCAAACTCTATATTCTTCCCCCATCTTCATTTACGTACATGAATGTTCTTTAAAAATTGAAAGCGCACAGAGCGTATTACAGAAGCATTAATGGTGTTAATCCAACTACCATTTTGGACAAATTTTGTTGAATGGGCATTTCCCTATGTTAATGTTATGAAAATATACATCGCTTAAGAAAATAATTATTGCTTGCAGCTGGAAAACAAATTTTGGGACTGTGTTTGTGTTATCTCACACATTATATCTGACGAAAAATTGAATTTCATGACACAAAAATTTTCTGCCCAATCACGTGTGCTCCATATATACAGAAAGTTCAAAGTACTGTTCAATATATTTACTCATATTCTTATTGCTTTGAGAACATTTTAGAAATACAAGCTTTAAAGGAAGTTTTACAGTTTAGGACTGTAGGTAAAATATACTAAGAGGCTGGGTGTGATGTCTCACACCTGTAATCCCAGCACTTTGGGAGGCTGAGGCAGGCGTATCATGAGGTCAGGAGTTCAAGACCCGCCTGGCCGTCATAGTGAAATCTCGTCTCTACTAAAAATACAAAAATTAGCTGAGCATGGTGGCACACACCTGTAGTCCCAGCTACTCGGGAGGCTGAGGCAGGAGAATCATTTGAACCTGGGAGGTGGGGGTTACAGTGAGCTGAGATCACACATGGAACTCTAGCCTGGGGGAAAAAAAAATACTAAGAAAAAAGTGCCATTGAATTTCTTTATAAAAGCTGATAGAGTTATTGATATCCACTTAGATATGAATGAGTTTAGGAATTTTAATTCAAGATCATGTCAATATCTCTGAGAGATCTATTATTTGAGCAACAGAGTTAGTAAGAATCCTTGGAGCATTTTCAGAGACTACTTAACTTGATTTTTCTGACAAGACCAGAAGCCAGAGGCTCTTCAGAAGTGCTTTACATAAAGATGCCATGGACTAGACAATCATTCTTTTCGGTCACTTAGATCTTGGCATCCTTCCCATATGGGGCAATTCCACAATTCATGAGTCTTCATAGCAGCAGAAATGGATTCCCAACCCAGAAGTGAGAAAAGATAAGATGTTCACTTTCCAGGGTCCCTTGAAGCTAGTGTGTAAACAATGGACCTGGGCTCTGCCAATTACATGCACCGAAGTCAGACTTTTATTCAGAAGCTAATGGTGCAAGAGGCATGGTATCTTTCTTGACAGCATTAGCAGTTGTGATAAAGTTGAAATGTCGGCAGAGTGCAAACTATGGCACCTCGTACAAATGAAGGCAGCAACAGTTTTATCATCAGAGCAGTACTGAAGTGTGCCTTGGGTGTAAATCCTGCGTTTAAGCACTTAAACTGATTCTCCATTCCTGCCAACTATACTGAGAGCTCCCTAATAGACCTTTAATACATTTCTATCCTGCTAAAATTAGCTGAAGTTTATATTTATTGCTTACTACTAAGAAAATGTTGGTGCAAAACTCTGTCTCTATTTTAAAAAGGAATCAATAAGAGGCTGTTTGCTCATGGGCAGAAATGGTGAACAATTATTATTGAATCAGAAGAGGAATGTCAAACTGATCATTTATTGTATGCCTATGCCTATTAAGTAACGTTAACTTTGGTAATTAGTACTAGTAGCCAGAAGTCAGAATTTCCATGATCTTTTTCTAGGTCTATCCCTGCTGTTTCTCTTTCACCATGAGCTGAATTCAGCCCATATGCTTCTCCCTTCTAACATTAGTCTATTTTTATGATAAATCAAGTGATACTAAAATAGTTGTTTCAATATGTCCCAACTCTTCTATATGTGCTTACTGGGGAATATGGCTCCAAAGGATCACAGGTGGTAAAGTGGATCCAAGAAACTTGGTTAAGCTAATGTTCAGCCCTAAATCTTACACACTGGCACCAAGGGGCTCAGCTACAATCTCCTTTCTACATTCTCAAGGAGAATGTTTTTGAGTTAATCATGTTATCAAGTTCAAGCAAACTGATGCCTTCTAACTAACTTTTTTCTCTTTATTATCTATATATTATCATCATTTAATAGCTGTAGATTCCCTTCCTCCTCCCATCCCACCCACGCTGAATAACAAGCATCATCTGATTTCAATGCTATTGCCATTTATGTGTAGAAATCTACTTTTATATTGAGAGGTCTACCTATTTAAATTAGCAAAGTTCTAAATAATCTTAATTAGAGCAAAGCCAGACAACAATTTGGTTTTAACTAATATTTTTAAATCATTGATTTTAACTAACAATTTTATAATTAACATCTTTGAACTCTAACAGATATTAAGAATGGATTATTTTTTAAGCACTGAGTTAATAGCAAAGTGGGAAAAATAAACATGTTTTTGATTTTAGAAACGGTTGTGTTTTATTAATTTCTTTTTTTATCTCAAGAGAAATGGTGCATCTTAACATTGGTTTTCATTGTTTTTAACATCACTTTGTGTTATCAGTATTGTCAGATACTACTCTTTGAGGTAAATTCTCCAATAAGATTTCTGCATGCAGACATTAACATTATAAGTAAAGTTGTTTTAAATAGTCTTGTCTTTTAAATTTTACATGTGGATTTAAAATTTAGAGCATTTTCACAGGCACCCTAGAGAATTTGTGCAACTATCAAATTTAGTTTTTGAACCGTACTTTTAATAACATCATTTGAAAGATTCTGGTAAAATATAAGAGTAGTGTTTAAAATCAAATAGAACTGCATGAATTTAAATAGTGCCTTTATCATGTATTAGATCTTTGACTTTGGGAAGGTAACTTAGCCTTACTATGCTCAAGTTTCCTAAAATAAAAAATGGTGATAGAATTAAGATATATGTCATAAGTTGGTATGAGAATTAAGAGTTAATATACATAAAACACTTGGAATTGTGTCTAGCACAAAGCAAATATGCAATAAAAATTAGCTAATATTACTGTTATTATTGTTCCAGGTATTAATAGGTATTAGAAAAAAGTATAGCAAAATGCAAAGAGTAGAGCCCCTGAAGTCAGAACTAGGTAGGTTCAGATACTGAGACCCTTGGGAGATGTGAAGTCTGTATGCTTAAATTTGAATCTGAATAGCAATATTTATGTGCAAGAGCACCCAACTGCCCAAACCACCTGTGCACAGCAGGTATTGACAATGCTGAAAAAAAAAAATACATGTCTTCTGCCTAGGAAGGGATCTGTTCATGTCACAGATTTTCAAGAGCCCTACTCCATCTTTGCATGCACAATCTTTTGTAAATGTTTATGCCATAAATGTCTACACTTATACCTGCACACATCTGCTTTATTTTTTCTTAAAGTAATACTGCCTTCCCAAATCATTCATATTTAAACCCTGATATCGAAATTTTTCATTCAAAAGTCATTTTCTTCTTTACAAACAGAAAAAGGGATTCTATCTTTCACAAAACGGATATCTTATGGAATAGATTTGTTGTTGTTTGTTGTTTTTCCTTTTCAAAACACATGCACACTCTGTAGCTGAAATCAAGGCGAATCTTGCAAATTCTGTGATAACAAAGTCATTCTAACAGTTCCACAAAGTCAGCTTTCTTTTCTCTGTTTCTTTGTTTTGTTTCATTTTGTTTTGTTTTGTTTTGTTTTGAGACAGAGTCGTTGTCACCCAGGCTAGAGTGCGGTGGCACAATCTTGGCTCACTACAACCTCTGCTTCCAGGGTTCAAGCAATTCTGCCACCTCAGCCTCCTTAGTAGCTGAGACTGCAGTGCATGCCATCACACCAAGCTAATTATTGTGTTTTGTTTTTTTAGTAGATATGGGGTTTCACTATGTTGGCCAGACTGGTCTCGAACTCCTGACCTCAAGTGATCCACCTGCCTCGGCTTCCCAAAGTGCTGGGATTACAGGAGTGAGCCCCCACGTCCAGCCAAGCTTTCCCAGATGTAATTGTGGATGTAATGTCTTGGTTGGGTCCCCTGCACTGCCTAAAAGCAGTCCCTGAGACAAAGACTGAGTGCAAAGAGGTTATTTGGGAGGTGCAGAAATACTAGAAGAGGGAGGAGGTGGTGTCATGGGGGAGTGGGGATATTGATAAATTGCTGGGGAATGTGGTAATGTGGTGCTGTGGTGGCTTTGTGTGTATCACAGTCCAAAAAAAAAGCAAGACTCCATCACCATCCAACCCTGTAATCTTCTCAAGAACATGAGGAGATAAGCAGCTTGTGCAAATCCATCATGTGGTCACTTTTCACCTGTGTCCCTATCTTACAGGAGAACCCTGCCTTGTAGAAGGCTGCTTTGAAGCTTCTCTGTTTCTGGTGATGCATAGGGCTTTCTACCCTGTTTTCCTTTTGGGTACAGCTACAAACCACAAAACTGCCTGGTGTGAATTTATGGTTGGTTTTTCAACGGTAAGGTGACTCTCTGTTCATGTGATGTGCACTGGTTCTCAGTTGTCCTGTGATGTGGCCAGGACATTGGGAGCCAACACCTGTTTGATCTTGCTTTTGCTATCTGCCTAAGTAATAAGCTCTCTAAAGTCATTTGAGCTTATTTTCTCCTTACCATCCAAATCTATGGAAGGTTGGCCAGCCAACTTAGCAGTTACCATCATACTGCTGCTTAGGATCTGCTTGGTTTCTTAATGCAAGTACAAAGAATGTTGTGAAAGAAGCTGCCACAGTGGGCAACTAAAGCTTTACACCTGGGAAATAGTGTAAAATACATGCTTCAGAATTATTCTGAATAATAATACAATTATCCCCAAGGGATGGGGTAATTATACCACCACACCCATATTATTGATTAAAGGTTACCTGAAGTGGACATTAACGACCAGCTATTGCTGGGCCGTAGTATGAGCTGGCAAAGTGTGTTCCAGCAGCCCAAAGACACAGATCTTGCCCATTTCAAATCAAGCCGGCATGCACAAAAGTTGTAAAGGCAAAAAAGGGGATATTGGCTGACCATTGACAGTCTCCACTACATCTTGTTAGATAAATAGTCATACTAAAGGGATACTGTATTATTAAGTCTAGTGATGTTTACCCAAAAATATTAATATTAATCATCTCCTCAAAGAAAAGACAAAGTAAAATAGTTGCATGTATCCTATTACTCTCTGTCTTTTTAATTTCTTTTGTTCTATAGTCTGAGTTTATATATCCTTTACCTTTCATCTTCACATAGCAGGGGCTTTGTCTTACTTCCTCACCACTGTATCTCCAGGGTCTAGCAGTGTGCATATCACACTGTGGGCAGCGTTAATATTCATTGAAAGAATGAAAGCATAAATGAATGAATGAATCAAATTATTTTTCTGTATGTATTTGGCTAAGGTGATCTGCAATCTCTATTAAGGCTGTGTACTTACAAAGGAAAAATCATTTATAATTACTAAGTGCTACCTGATTCTAAATACCTGAAGGGTGAGAATTATATTATATTCATTTTATATTTCTAAGATCACCAATAATAGTGTTGTATATAGTAGACCTTTACATGTTGTTCAATTTATTGGATTGTTACTCATAAAAATATGTCCTTTCCATTCATTTGTGTAACTCTTGATGTTTTCAAACACTTTTACCTTATTATCTTATTTATTTTTCCCATGAGCACTCTGAAATATTGGTAGGCATTATAATTCCAGTTTTGCATATAAGGAAGAACTTTATTTTCTAAAATGTTGAATGAGTTTTTCAAATGATTCAAAAGGTAGAAGGTGAACCCATGATTAATTCCTAGTCATTTATTCAGCACATATGTACTGAATGTCTATTCTACATTCAGTTCCATTTTATACTTAGGGAATAAAAACATAGAGAATAGTCCCTGAATATAACAAGTTCACATTCCAGGGGAAGATGTATGCATCTATATAAATCATTTCCAATGGGGTGAACACATAATGCAAGGTTAAGACCCCAGGGTCTGATGCAGAACCACTTGATTCCAATCCTAATCTCACTGCTTCCAGTTTGTCTCTCATCATGAGCAAGACTACGAACTTTAAAAGTAAGCTACAGAAAGTACATGAGGCATGCAGAACCATACCAGTCACATAACAAGCACTTCATAAACATCAATTGCTACTATAAATGCTGATAGATCTTTAAGGCATATTGGAAAGACAGTGGATAAGGAAACTAAATATAATACAGATATATCGAGTATTATGGATTTCCAAGGAATCCACGGTTTAACACTCATACAAGGAGAAGAGAGGAAACAAATTTAAGCTATGTCATAAAATGCAACGACTGGTTCAAGGAATCATATATGGGTGAATATTTTCATAATATAGGGACAAGTAAAGGTATTGGGGAAATCAGACAATGCAGTGAAGGACTGGACTCGATCAATAACAAGAACCTATGAGGTATTATAAGTCAACAAATTTGGATTTGACCCTGTAGTTAATAGGAATCCACTGGCAGATTTAAGCAAAGAGTAACAAGATCAGATTTATAATTTAGAAGCAAATGTTGGTGTTGCAACAGTGTAACCTAAATGTGCTATGGGCCTTTCTTAGGTGTTGCAACATGTAGCAACACGGATACTGAGCTGGAGGTGAAGTTTGAAGGTCATAAAGAAGAAGAAATAATGTGAGGACCTGAACTGAAAGTGATAATGAATACAGAGGAGTGTCAGATGCACACAGGAGAATGGAAAAGATTTGGTGATGAGTTGCACATATGAAATAAGGGAAAGGAGTAAAAGATGATGGTAAGATTTGAAACCTGAGCCAATAATCTAAATATGTAATATTAACAAATAGCATAAATATTTAAGAAAAGGAATAGATTTGGAGGGAATAGATAAGACAGGGTTGGGGAGATAATGAGTTCCGTTTTAGACACTTATCTACTGTTTTTACTACTATATTCTGCTACCTGAAAATGGTATAAATTCTTCAGAATTTGATTTTAGATGAAAGAAGATAATGTAAACATAGATACAAGTGGTTAAAACAAATTTGCATAAGGAGAAAGCTGAATTTAAAATGAAGAGTAGGATAACTCCATTGGCAGGGCCTAAGGAAACCTTCAGTGTCATGAAACCAGTGCCGATGCCCCAGTAAACACTCACCAAATCTGACCACACACACACACCCATGAATACATTCATAAGTTACATGCAAATAAGTACCATGTGTTTGTTTCAGCTTAACAACCAATATTTAAAGTGTTCTTCACTTCTCAATTATTCAAAAAATATTTCATTTGATGATATTTGATGGCCATTTGCTCACATGATGTTTCATTTCTTTATTAGAAGTCTTCATATAGAATTTTGTTGTACCTTTGCTGCAGAGGAATTTAAAGCTAGAATTTTTATTTTGTGCTTGTCACATTTAATGATAATAATCACCTTTGATCCATCAAAGTAATTTCATATCCAAGTGAGAGACAGTTCTTCTCTTAAAATCCTGATAAATTTGTTGTGATACAATTGCATTGACTAAGCAATTAACAAGTAACAGGACTGAGATTGCAACCAGGGCATAAACAACTAAGCAATTTAAAGTGACAGAACTGTCAGGTGAGTGTATCTCATTTGACAGTCTTATCCAGTTTTAATATCTTACGATTTGTGTTCTGGGAATAATGTAAATGAAGCATGAGAATAGGTTTGTTGAAGGGCTTTTTTGGCACACTTATTCATGTCACAGCTAGTCATTATGCTGAAAAATTTTTAAAGGTTACAATGAAATGATGTTTAACTTGGCTTGTACTTAGGAAAGTGTGTGTGTATAACATGTAAGCTAAGACTTAGGTATAAAACACAAGCTCGCCTCTTTCTAAATAAGCTCTTGGGCTGTGGAATGAATGTCATAATCTATGCAAGGTTTATTTAATGCCAAGGAGGCCACTTTTGCAATTAAAAAGGCTCCAGGTTTGACATTCATATACTGAAAATATGGAAAACAATCTTACCCATTGTATAGGCTTCACATTGATATGTGTCACAAAACTCAGAAAAAATAAATAAATATTTCCTATTGTATCGCACTTAATGTATTCATTGGAGTGTTTATTCAAACTGCATTGTAGATGTAAGTTTTTTTATTCACTAGGCATACACTGCCAGTTGCATACACACTTTGTCCTCAAGCAACAGTGTTTCCAAAGACAATTATGGCCAAATGGAAAACAGCTTTAAATATTCTTCCACACTCGTAAAAGAGATTAGGATTTGTAGGTAAGGTATATTGGTGTATCCCACTAATATAAAAGTTTCTGCAGACAAGAAAATTCAAGTGTGCTGGTTTCCACTTCTGCTTCTAAAATATAAATGGATGTTCCCACTAAGTAATTTCCAAAGGGGCTAGAGTATATCTAATGCAAACATTAATCCCATTACTATAATTCACCTCCAATTAATGGAACTCAGTGATTGGCATGTGCCTCAGCCACAATTTTTGCTACCAATGTCTTCTCCTAAATTCTTGATTTTAATAAGTAGTCAAAAATTCTTACAAGGTTCTTCAGCAGAAACTGGAAGAAAACATCAAAAGAGAGGAATATGGTGAAATATGGGAGCCATATTTTTCCTCTTCCTTTGGGTGTGGAAGGAAACTTCATAGAACTTACAGGTAACACAATTGGTAGCTTGTCCTTTGGGAACAAGGGGCTGTACTCTGGTTGATGAAGCACGTGAGCCACTTCTATGTTTTATTGTGAAGGATGCTTTGTTCTGTGAGTTTCTATCTACCACCTGACAAATATCTACAATTCTCAAGTAAACATAGTAAAAATACAATAGCCCTTACCATGAAGAAATTTAAGGACTCCTCAAGGCAGAGTTAGTTTCTATACTTTACAATACATACAGCACTTAAAACATTTTTGAAATATTTTTTCTCTTTTCTTCAATGAAAGACTACTGCCCAACAAAAATAAAACAGGACTGAAGGATTTGTTGTTCATCTTTATTGTCAAAGTCTGTTTCATCTGAAATAGCAAGACTACAGGAAGATGGAACTCTCCAGATGAGTGAATAAAGGTGTACATCACAAACAACAGCACGATACTCAAAATTTTGGCCATTACAATATCTTACCCCTCCTCAGAAAGCTGTACAATATGTCCTTTTTGCCAAAGTGGATCCTGAGACTCCCGAGACAAACATGACCACCACCCAGCAAACAGATTCCTACGGGCAATCCATTGCATTGCTTTGAGATATAAATCATGAACAAAAGCCTAGAGACACTCATGCAAGCCAGAAATTTAATAAGAAATTATAAATTGCCCTTTCTTTTCATGAGACAAACACAGATTATAAAAGAAACCAGCTGCAGGAGGTACTATGGACATTTTGCATACTAGATCATTCATCAGAAAGTTTTCTCACACAGATCAATGAATAAGTCTAGAAAGACCTCCAGAAACATTAAAGACTAATGTGGTGCCTACCCCAGAGAGGCCATAGAGATATTGATATCTCTGATTGTGAAATCTTCCTAATTTTCCCATAATTAGCTTTTATTTTGTCAAGGACAAGGTAAGTGAACACATAAAAAATGGCCCATAACATTTAACTGTTCAGAAAGTAAATCTACTCCTCCACCCAGTAAGTAGCTTTATTTAGTTGAATCTTCTCCCCTCAATATCAATAGGTATATGATAAATGGACATTGAATTGAACTGAATACACTATCCTATGGATAGCTTGAAGGGTAGCTATCTACCACTATGAATAGCTCAACTTGCTCCATGTAAAATTTTTCTCTGCGAGAAACATCCCTGCTGCCCTTTGTAGTGATGGTAATGACTATCTTGGTAATTATATACTGACCAAAGGAAATGCCCTCATTCTCTAGTAGGTATGATTACTGTAACTCTGCTGGAAAAAGAGAAACAACATCTAAGTGAGAGGCTCAGATCAGGGGGTGCTTGTTTTAACACATACTTTTTAATGAATAATAAGCAGAAATCAACTCAAGCAAGGGCTTAAATAACAGCTATCAGTGCCTGTACTGAAGAAAGCACCTTAATAGCGTATGTTTAAAGACTACGGCTTAGCTGAGACTTCTTGTTAGAATCAAATCTGAGAGGCTTCAGCACTCATTCTTCACAGATATCAACAATTTTGGAAATACAAAATTGGAAAATACAGTCTTCAAATTAACTACTGTTTAAGAATGATAACCATGAAATTAACAATTAAAGTAGCAAACAAGTTTCGGGGTATCATGATTTTGAATATTTGGGCATTTAATGTTTTCTACATGTCCTTGAAGAAGGAACATGCAAAGAAAGCATCCTAGAGACAGTATGTTTATTTAATAAACAAATAACTCTGATGAGAACCACTTGATAAAATTCAGTTGTTAGTGAAGTTTGTCTTTACCCTCACCTTTTTGCAATATGACCTCTAAAATCTCCAAAATCCCAAGGACTCCCTCAGTGCTCACAGTTACGTAGAAGAAAATCAAATACATGATCTTTTTCTTGTTAACAATAAGGATTCAGCAATTAATTCTACCGGGTGTATTTATTTTTTAAAAAAACTCTTCAGGAAAATGGAACTTCAAAGTAAAAAGCATCTACTTTGGTGGAATTTTAGTTGTCAACAGGGAGAAGTTTCTGGTAGGTGGGTAATTCAAGGGCTCACAAGATAGAATGATTTCTGTTGGGTTGTGTAGCATTAAACCTCAAATGCATGTTCCTATTGACCAGGCATAGGATCTAACAAAACTGCTCCTTTTAAAAACCTAATTTCTAACTCCCTTCCCCTTTCCTGCATTATTGATATATTAGACAATGAAAAATTTATATGATTATGGACCTCAGGAAAAATTTCATTCATCCAATTTTTTATTCATTAACAAATACTTGAGTGTCTGTTATATTTGACGTTATAACTCAGTGTTTCTCAATGGTGGGGAATTTTTCTGTCTAGAGGATATGTGACAGTGGCTGGAGACATTTTTAGTTATCACAACTGAGAAGACGCTACTGGCATCTAGTGAGTTGAGATCAGGCTAACATTCTCTAAGCATCCACAATGCACTGAACAGTTTCCCACAACAAAGAGTTATCCAATGCAAATGTCAATAGTGCCTCTATTGAGAAGCCCTGCTCCAGGGACAAGGTAGTAAGCAAAACAAACATTTTGTTCTATGTTTGTTGTCTCCAAATATCCCTATACTAGGATAGTTTAAAAGACTGTCTGGCTACTGTCTTGTACCCTGTGGGAATCCAAAATTGGTGGGTATATTAACACTGGACTTAGTAGAAAGCTAAAGAAACTAACAGCGACCACTTGTTTTGGCTAAATGTTATGTAATGTTATATATTATGGGGTACATTTATACCTCTTTCAATGCAAAACATGCATTCATTTTCTAACTGGAAAAGCACCTTTATGGGTCATTATGACAGAGTTCTTATTATAAAGTTGCAGTCCCAGCATCCTACAGTGACAATAGCTTTCACATTTTCTTCCAATCTCCTGGATTTTTGTCATATCTATAGCTATCATTTGTTCCAGATACAGAATAGTCAAATCCCTCCAAACTGAAAATATGTTTATGATGTCCTGCTTAATGTCAAAGGACTTCAGTGGCACTTAATTGTCTGCCAACCTTTACCCTCTGTTTTTACAACCATTACCTGGAAAGAAACATGAAGGTCATACAATTTCTGTTTAACATCCAGTTTGATACTTGTTCTTTGTTTCTGTATAGCAGATCCAGGGCTTCTGGCAGTCATCATGGATCTTCACTAGAACATGAAAAATTTTTAAAAATATTGGAAGGGAAGGTACAGACAACAAGCATTTAACTTGAGCTTTAGTGAAATTCTCATCCCTGATGGTTCTCAGGACACATGAATAGATGATTGATAATATATTGCACTTATAAATGGATTGATGAAGATATATGAAATATGATAGATAGATAGATAGATAGATAGATAGATAGATAGATAGATAGATAGATAGAGTGTAATTTAATAGATTGTTTTTATATTTATGGAAGGCACGAACTTTTTTGAGATATTGAATACATTGGATGATACTGCCAGGAACACAGAAGAATTCTGACAGATATGAGAGGTTGGAGTAAATCTAAAGACATAAAATGTTACAAGGATGATGAAGGGTTCTGCACTTGATGGCAGTGGGATTGAGAGCATTATAGAATAATGGTTCAGAGCTCAAACTCTGGAGTCAGGTTGTCAGGGTTCAAATCCTACCATGGCCACAATCAAAGAGTCATGTGACTTTAAGTAAGTGATTTAACCTCACTGTGACTTGCTTTCCTTTTCTATAAAGTGGGGTTAATTATAATGCCATCCTGCAATAGTTGTTTAAGAATTAAATGTATTTTAAGCCTTAGAAAAATGTCTGATATACAGTTAATGCGAAGTAAGTGCAGCAATAAAGGGGGCATTTTTCACTGCAACAAATGTGAAGAGAAAATAGTTGGAGAAGAGGTCAGGAATTGATTTAACTCAATTTAAATTTTTAAAGTGACTTTAATATTCAAAAACAAGGAAATAAAGCCAGGCACAATGGCTCACACATGTAATCCCAGCACTTTGGGAGGCCGAGGCAGGCGGATCACCTGAGGTCGGGAGTTCGAGATCACTGTGGCCAACATGGTGAAGCCCTGTCTCTACGAAAAATACAAAATTAGCCAGGCATGGTGGCCTGTGCCTGTAATCTCAGTTGCTTGGAAGGCTGAGGCAGGAGAATCACTTGAATCCGGGAGGTGGAGGTTGCAGTGAGCCAAGATCGCACCATTGCACTCCAGCCCGGGTAGCAAGAGTGAAACTCCATCTCAAAAATAAATAAATAAATAGCCCCTTGTGCATGTAGGCTGCATCATAGATGAATAGTAAGTAGAGTGAGGAGACACAGAAGTTCTTTGTTTCCTGTATTCAAACCACATCTGAGGATGTATTCCACATCTGAGGAATAATAGACAGGATGTATAATAGAGGATGTATTCCCCTATGAGGAATAATAGAAGATGTATTCCACATCTGAGGAAAAATAGACAAAGTAAAGGGAATATGGAGGAGATAAAGCAAGAGAGAGAGATTCAATGCCATATTCAGGCAGAATGATTGATTCAAAGTTAATAAGGAAGTTTGACTTAAGACAGAAGGATCTTGCAGATGCGGAGGACACAGTGGCTGTTGTCAAATATCTGAAGAGTCATCACATGCAAAGGAATTAGATTAGGTCTGCATTACACCAATGGGTTCAATTAGGGGAAGCAATTACAAGAGAACTAAATGCAGCTCACTATATTTTAAAAAGTTTTCTTAAAGAACATTTCAGAGATGGAAAGACAAACCTCAAAAAGTGGAGCATTCTTTTTCTTAGAAACTATTCAAGAATGGAGTTGGTGAAGGGATAGTGAGCAGAGATCTTACTTAGTCTTGCTGGTAGGGTCAAAGAGGTGGAGGGACAGTTGGGGGTTAGTACTGGAACGAGTGGCCGGCGAGTGACAGAAGTCATGGGGTGGAAGTCCTCTTAGGTAGAAGCACCTCTGATGCACAGCCTTCAGCAAAGCAGCAAAGCTGAAAGAAGGCAATCCAAAGGAGAGTCTGAGTCCAAAGAATAATCTACAAAGAAAAGACAAATAGTTGAGGATTCCCTCAAATGCAATCTCCCCAAAGAGACCATTTCTTAACCACAATATCCGATAGTCCATCATAGAAGTTCTCTCAACATCCCCTGTTTAGTTTTTGTTTGTTTTTCATTTATCATATCTGAAATGATCTCATTTATGTACTTGCTTACTGGTTTATTTTCTGTTTTCTCTCTTAAAATGTAAACTCCATAAGAGCAGGGACCTTTGTCTGTTTTGTTTTCCACTGCATACCCAGGATTTGAAAGAGTCCCCGATATATGGTATGCATCCAGTAAAAATTTATTCAACAAGTAAATTAATGAATGTCCAGACTAATAAATAATTAAGGAACTAAGTCAGCCAGAGGCAGCAGAGGTCATTGAGAGAGCAAGCTGTTATTCTTTCCCGAAATAACTCTAAGGCTAATGAGTGACCACCTGGTTTATACATTCGAACCTAGTAGTTTGGGAATAAGTGACAGTCCTAGGCAATTAAGGACACTTGAGAAAAATTTAGAGCAAAAAATGTCTAAGAAAGTTTAAAACACTGGAATATGGGTGGATATAATGGATGACCTCAATGGTTTTCAAAGGATCATCCCAGAACAGCAGCACCAAAATCACTTAAGGACTTGTTCAAATGCAAATTCTTAGCCTCCTTATTAAGAGCTACTGAACCAAAAACTCCAGGAGTGCAGTCTAGCAATCTGTTTTAACAAATTTTCTCTAGGTGGTTATAATGAACACTAGAATTTGAGAACCACTGAGCTACATGATCTTTAGAGGCCCCTCTGATGCTCACGGTTCCATGATTCCCTAAGAAACAGAGAGCACAGGAATAAGCCCCAAATGATAGAAGAGCATTTCTAGAGTATCCCTAACCAAAGTATATTCCATGGAACATAAAAACAACAATAACAATAACAAGTAGACTACTTCTTCAGGTTGTTAATATTTTGTCTGTCTGTATTGAGTGGAAAAATACTTCCTTTATGAAAATGCTAGATTTGACACTATAACATACGTCCTTCCTACAAGAGTTCTCAGAGCCTCACACTAATAAAAATTGTGACTCTTAGGTGAGGCGATGCCTCGCCCTGCTTCAGCTGACCGTGGGTCAGCGCCAGCTGTCCGATGTGCCCTAGTGGGATGGACCCCGTGCCTCAGTCGGGAAAGCAGAGGTCACCCGTCTTCTGTGTCGCTCACGCTGGGAGTTGGAGGTTGGAGCTGTTCCTATTCGGCCATCTTGGGCGCTCCCAGGCTGGCCAGCTAAACTATGCGGATCCAGCTACTGGCTACGTGGTGCTCACACAGATTGCCCACTTGCAAAGACGTGAATGTTGTGGTTCTGCTTGCAGACATTGTCCATATGGTCAAGTCAATGTTAAAGATTCATCTAAAAAGAAGCAATTCAATTCATATTTTTACGTTTGACAACAATTTCATCTCTGTTCTCTAACTGTGCTTGTATTTTTTAAAAAATAAAGCCCTCATTCAGAATTGCTGGATTATTAGTTTTGAACACTAGTTTAATCTTAAATACATATATTAAAAGAACATCAATAAAATGAAAAAGCTAAAAAAAAATTGTGACTCTTCAACAAAATGGAGGTGTAGTAAGTTTTTTTCCTTATGAATTTTATCAAGAATCTTTATTTCCAAATTACAGCTTTCAGTAGTGTTTTGCTGAATACTATCTGGGAAACACAACATAAGGATGAAAAGTTTTTTGAGAAGCAAATGCCCAAAAAAGCAGAATGACCAGAAAAGGTGCTGGTAGAATTCAAGAGTCAAATTATTGTCCATGACTAGCCACATCTGTATATTGAAATATTCATTTTAACAGTAGGACACAGTTGCTCCAATGTAATATAGGATTGGTATTTATGTTTCTAGAAAGTTGTATGCTCCAAATTTATGTTTCTAGAAAGTTATTATGAAAAACAGATGTACCGATAACTCTGAGATTGTTTTTTAGATCGTGGGCAGCCTGCACATTTCCACATTTTTTATATTCATATAAGTGAAAAAAGAAAGGGAGTTTTGATGGAGATTTTTTTCAGTTTAAAGGAGCTAAAAGTGAACTCAGTAGTGATTCATTACACAGTATTACCTGTGCCAAGCATTAGAAAATTGCATTTCAGCTGAGGACATGAAAATACGTGTATGAGTTACAGTGATGGTAAATACTTTTCAATTAATTTATTTAAGCATTTGCAATTTTCATTTCAAAGCAGAGGAACAATATGGAATGCCGAACAAAAAAATATCTATATGTAATACTCATTAAAATACAGAAAGAATTCAATGCTGTCTAACCAAAAGTACTGTTCTAGATATCTTAGGAGACAACAGACACTTCATGGGTTCTATAAAGTACGCTAAGGAAAGTTAAGGGATACTAATTAATGAAAGTAATATTTAGTTCTATTTCCAATTAACTCGCACAATGAATACTTGTAGGAGAGAATATGGATGCCTAAAAACAAGTCTATTATTTATTTGGGCATTATTTATTTATGCCCCCAACTGCATCCAAAAATAATTGACTTAAACCACAATGCAAGTAATCAACACAGTAAAACTATTTTCTAAAGCACAGAAAAAAAAAAAAAAAAAAAAAATGAGTCAGGCAGTAAGCGGGAAGGGAGAGGAAAAAGAAAGTAATTATAGAATAATACCCAAGATAAAGGGAGTTACCATATAAACTAAAGATTTAGCTTTAACCTTCATGGTTATTTTGTGTGTGTGTGTGTCTGTGTGTGTGGGTACACATGCAGGTGTGTATAATGTGTATATATACATTAGTTGCAAATCTTTCTTTTTTGCCCATTTATTTTTATTTCCATATGTTTTTGGAGAACAGGTGGTAATTGGTTACATGAGTAAGTTCTTTAGTGGTGATTTCTGAGATTTTGGTTCACCCATCACTTGAGCAGTGTACACTGTATCCTATTCGTAGTCTTTTATCCTTCAACCCCCTCCCGCCCTTTCCCCTGAGTCCCAAAAGTCCATTGTATCATTCTTATGCCTTTCCATCCTCATACCTTAGCTCCCACTTATAAGTGACAACATACAATGTTTGGTTTTCCATTCCTGAGTTACTTCACTCAGAATAGTGGTCTCCAGTTCCATCCAGATGTTGGCCAATGTCATTATTTTGTTCCTTTTTAAGGCTGAATAGTATTCCATGAATTTTTTTTTTTTTTTTTTTTTTTTTTTTTTTTTTTTTTTTTTACAGAGTCTCACTGTCACCAGGCTGGAGTACAGTGGCCTGATCACAGCTCACTGCAACCTCTGCCTCCCGGGTTCAAGTGATTCTCCTGGCTCAGCCTCCCTAGTAGCTGGGACTACAGGCCCATGCCACCACGGCCAGCTAATTTTTTGTATTTTTAGTAGAGATGGGGTTTCACCATGTTGTCCATGATAGTCTCGATCTCTTGATCTCACGATCCGCCCACCTCGGCCTCCCAAAGTGCTGGGATTACAGGCGTGAGCCACTGCACCCGGCCTTATATCACAATTTCTTTATCCATTCATTGATAAATTCATGGGCATTTGAGCAGTTTCCATATTTGTGCAATTGTGAATTTTGTGCTATAAACATGTGTGTGCAAGTATCTTTTTTGATTAATGACTTCTTTTGCTTTGGGTAGATACACAGTAGTGGGATTGATGGATCAAATGGTAGTTCTAATTTTTATTCTTTAAGGAGTCTCCACACTGTTTTCCATAGGATTGTACTAGTTTACATTCCCACCAGCAGTGTAAAAGTGTTCCCTTTTCACCACATCTCTGCCAACATGTATTCTTTTTTTATTTTTTGATTATGGCCATTCTTTCAGGAGTAAAGTGATATCACATTATGGTTTTGATTTGCATTTCCCTGATCCTTATTGATGTTGAGCATTTTTTCATGTGTTTGTCATTTGTATATCTTCTTTTGAGAATTGTCTCTTCATGTCCTTAGCTCACTTTTTGATGGGATTGTTTGTTTCTTTCTTTCTAATTTGTTTGACTTCTTTGTAGATTCTGGATATTAGTCCTTTGTCAAATGTTTAGATTGAAAAGGTCTTCTTCCACTTTATGGATTGTCTGTTTACTCTGCTGATGGTTTCTTTTGCTCTGCAGAAGTTTTTTCGTTTAATTAAGTCCCATCTGTTTATCTTTGTTTTTGTGGCATTTGCTTTGGGTTTTCTTGGTCATGAAGTCTTTGCCTAAGCCAATGTCTAGAAGGGGTTTTACTATGTTATCTTCTAGAACATTTGTGGTTTCAAGTCTTATATTTAAGTCCTTGATCCATCTTGAGCTGATTTTTGTACAAGGTGAGAGAGAGATGAGGATCCAGTTTCATTCTTTTACATGTGGTTTGCCAATTATCTTGGCACCATTTGTTGAATAGGGTGTCCTTCCTCCACTTTATGTTTTTGTTTGCATCGTCAGAGATCAGTTAGCTGTATTTGGCTTTATTTCTGAGTTCTCTATTCTGTTCTATTGGTCTATGTGCCACTTTTATATTAGTACCATGCTGTTTTGGTGACTATGGCCTTATAATTTGAAATCACATAATGCAATGCCCCCAGATTTGTTCTTTTTGCTTAGTTTTCCTTTGTCTAAGTCGGGTCTTTTTTAGTTCCATATGAATTTTAGATTGTTTTTTCTAGTTCTGTGAAGAATAATAGTGGTGTTTTGAGTAGAATTGTATTGAATTTGAAGATTGCTTCTGGCAGTGTGGTCATTTTCACAATATTGATTCTACACATCCAGGAGCATGGAATGTGTTTCCACGTTTGTGTCAACTATGATTTCCTTCAGCAGTGTTTTGCAGTTTTCCTTATAGAGGTCTTTCACCTCCTTCATTAGCTATATTCTTTAATATTATTATTATACTTTAAGTTATAGGGTACATGTGCACAACATGCAGGTTTGTTACACATGTATACTGTGTAACATGTGCCATGTTGCTGTGCTGCACCCATTAACTCATCATTTACATTAGATATTTCTCTTAACGCTATCTTTCCCACCTCCCCCCACCGCATGACACGCCCCAGTGTGTGATGTTCCCCACCTTGTGTCCAAGTGTTCTTATTGTTCAGTTCTCACCTGTGAGTGAGAACATGCAGTGTTTGGTTTTCTGTCCTTGCAATAGTTTGCTGAGAATGATCGTTTCCAGCTTCAACCACGTCCCTACAAAGGACATGAACTCACCCTTTTTTATGGCTGCATAGTATTCCATGGTGTATATGTGCCACATTTTCTTAATCCAGTCTATCATTGATTGATATTGGGTTGGTTCCAAGTCTTTGCTATTGTGAACAGTGCTGCAATAAATGTATGTGTGCATAGGTCTTTATAGTAGTAGCATGATTTATAATCCTTTGGGTATATACCCAGTAATGGGATGGTTGAGTCAAATGGTATTTCTAGTTCTAGATCCTTGAGAAATTCCCACACTGTCTTCCACAATGGTTGAACTAGTTTACAGTCCCACCAACAGTGTAAAAGTGTTCCTATTTCTCCACATCCTCTCCAGCACCAGTCGTTTCCTGACTTTTTAAAGTTCATCATTCTAACTGGTGTGAGACGGTATCTCATTGTGGTTTTGATTTGCATTTCTCTCATGGCCAGTGATGATGAACATTTTTCATGTGTCTGTTGGCTGCATAAATGTCTTCTATTGATAAGTGTCTGTTCCTATCCCTCACCCACTTTTTGATGGGGTTGTTTGATTTTTTTCTGGTAAATTTGTTGAAGTTCTTTGTAGATTCTGGATATTAGCCCTTTGTCAGATGGGTAGATTGCAAAAATTTCCTCCCATTCTGTGGGTTGCCTGTTCACTCCGATGGTAGTTTATTTTGCTGTGTAGAAGTTCTTTAGTTTAACTGGATCCCATTTGTCTATTTTGGCTTTTGTTGCCGTTGCTTTTGGTGTTTTAGTCATGAAGTCTTTGCCCAAGCCTATGTCCTGAATGGTATTGCCCAGGTTTTCTTCTAGGGTTTTTATGGTTTTAGGTCTAACATTTAAGTCTTTAATCAACCTTGAATTAATTTTTGTGTAAGGTGTAAGGAAGGGATGCAGTTTCAGCTTTCTACATATAGGTAGCCAGTTTTCCCAGCACCATTTATTAAATAGAGAATCCTTTCCCCATTTCTTGTTTTTGTCAGGTTTGTCAAAGATCAGATGGTTGTAGATGTGTGGTGTTACATCTGAGACCTCTGTTCTGTACCATTGGTCTATATCTCTCTGTTTTCTACCAGTACCATGCTGTTTTGGTTACTGTAGCCTTGTAGTACAATTTGAAGTCAGGTAACATGATTCCTCCAGCTTTGTTCTTTTTGCTTAGGATTGTCTTGGCAATGAGGGCTCTTTTTTGGTTCTGTATGAATTTTAAAGTAGTTTTTGCCAATTCTGTGGAGAAAGTCATTGGTAGATGATGGGGATGGCATTGAATCTATAAATTACCTTTTCACGATATTGCTTCTTCCTATCCATGAGAATGAAATGTTCTTCCATTTGTTTGTGTTCTCTTATTTGATTAAGCAGTGGTTTGTAGTTCTCCTTGAAGAGGTCCTTCACATCCCTTGTAAGTTGGATTCCTAGGTATTTTATTCTCTTTGTAGCAATTGTGAATGGGAGTTCACTCATGATTTGTCCCTCTGTTTGTCTGTTATTGGTGATAGGAATGCTTGTGATTTTTGCACATTGATTTTGTATCCTGAGAATTTGCTGAAGTTGCTTATCAGTTTAAGGAGATTTTGGGCTGAGACAATGGGGTTTTCTAAATATACAATCATGTCATCTGCAAGCAGGGACAATGTGACTTCCTCTTTTCCTAATTGAATACCTTTTATTTCTTTCTCCTGCCTGATTGCCCTGGCCAAAACTTCTAACACTATGTTGAATAGGAGTGGCAAGAGAGGGCATCCTTGTCCTGTGCCAGTTTTTATAGGGAATGCTTCCAGTTTTTGCCCATTCAGTATGATATTGGCTGTGGGTTGGCCATAAATAGTTCCCTTTATTTTGAGATATGTCCCATCCATACCTAGTTTATTGAGAGATTTTAGCATGAAGGGCTGTTGAATTTTGTAGAAGGCCTTCTCTGCATCTATTGAGATAATCACGTGGTCTTTGGTTGTGTTTATGTGATGGATTACATTTATTGATTTGCAAATGTTGAACCAGCCTTGCATCCCAGGGGTGACACCAACTTGATCTTGGTCGATAAGCTTTTTGATGTGCTGCTGGATTCAGTTTGCCAGTATTTTATTGAGGATTTTCGCATCGATGTCCATCAGGGATATTGGTCTAAAATTCTGTTTTTTTGTTGTTGTGTGTCTGCCAGGCTTTGGTATCAGGATGATGCTGACCTCATAAAATGAGTTAGGGAGTATTCCCTCTTTTTCTATTGATTGGAATAGTTTCAGAAGGAATGGTACCAGCTCTTCTTTGTACCTCTGGTAGAATTCAGCTGTGAAACCATCTGGGCCTGGACTTTTTTTGATTGGTAGGCTATTAATTATTGCCTCAATTTCAGAGCCTGTTATTCGTCTATTCAGGGATTCAAATTCTTCATGGTTTAGTCTTGGGAGGGTGTATCTTTCCAGGAATTTATCAATTTCTTCTAGATTTTCTAGTTTATTTGCATAGAGCTGTTTATAGTATTCTCTGATGGTAGTTTGTATTTCTGTCAGATCGGTGGTGATATCCCTTTATCATTTTTCATTGCATGTATTTGATTCTTCTCTCTTTCCTTATTAGTCTTGCTAGTGGTGAGAGGTGAAGCCAACTGGACTTCCTGGGTTGAGTGGAGACTTGGAGAACTTTTCTGTCTAGCTAGAGGATTGTAAACATACCAATCAGTGCTCCGTATCTAGCTAAAGGATTGTAACAGCACCAATCAGCAGGATGTGGGTGGGTACAAATAAGGGAATAAAAGGTGGCCACCCGAGCCAGCAGTGGCAACCCACTCGGGTCCTCTTCCACTCTGTGGAAGCTTTGTTCTTTCGCTCTTCACAATAAATCTTGCTGCTGCTCACTCTTTGGGATTGCACTACCTTTAAGAGCTGTAACACTCCCTGTGAAGGTCTGCGGCTTCACTCCTAAAGTCAGTGTGACCACGAACCCACTGAGAGGAACAAACAACTCTGGACGCGCCACCTTTAAGAGCTGTGACACTCACTGTGAAGGTCTGCGGCTTCACTCCTGAAGTCAGTGAGACCACGAATCCACCAAGAGGAACAAACAACTCTGGACACACGATCTTTAAGAGCTGTAGCACTCACCACAGGGGGCCACGGCTTCATTCTTGAAGTCAGCGACACCAAGAATCCACTGGAAGGAACCAGTTCCGGGCACAGCAGTCTAGCTATTTTGTTGATCTTTTCAAAAAGTCAGCTACTGGATTCATTAATTTTTGATGGGTTTTTTGTGTCTCTATCTCCTTCAGTTCTGCTCTGATCTTAGTTATTTCTTGCCTTCTGCTAGCTTTTGAATTGTTTGCTCTTGTTTCTCTAGTTCTTTTAATTGTGATGTTAGGGTGCCAATTTTAGATCTTCCCTGCTTTCTCTTGTGGGCATTTAGTGCTATAAATTGCCCTCTGCACACTGCTTTAAATGTGTCCCAGAGATTCTGATATGTTGTGTCTTTGTTCTCATTGGTTTCAAAGAACATCTTTATTTCTGCCTTCACTTCTTTATCTACCCAATAGTCATTTAGGAGCAGGTTGTTCAGTTTCCATGTAGTTGTGCAGTTTTGAGTGAGTTTTTTAATCCTGATTTCTGATTCAATTGCACTGTGGTGTGAGAGATAGTTTGTTGTGACTTTTGTTCTTTTACATTTGCTGAGGAGTGCTTTACTTCCAACTATGTGGTCAATTTTGGAATAAGTGCAATGTGGTGCTGAGAAGAATGTATAATCTGTTGATTTGGGGTGGAGAGTTCTTTAGATGTCTTTTAGGTCCACTTGGTGCCAAGCTAAGTTCAATTCCTGGATATCCTTGTTAACCTTCTGTCTCGTTGATCTGTCTAATATTGACAGTGGGGTGTTAAAGTCTCCCATTATTATTGTGTGGGAGTCTAAGTCTATTTATAGGTCTCTAAGGACTTGCTTTATGAATCTGGGTGCTCCTGTATTGGGTGAATATATATTTAGGATCATTAGCTCTTCTTGTTGAATTGATCCCTTTACCATTATGTAATGGCCTTCTTTGTCTCTTTTGATCTTTGTTGGTTTAAAGTCTGTTTTATCAGAGACTAGGATTGCAACCCCTGCTTTTTTGTTGTTGTTTATTTGCTTTGTTTTCCATTTGCTAGTAGATCTTCCTTCATCCCTTTATTTTGAGCCTATAGTTGTCTCTGCACATGAGATGGGTCTCCTGAATACAACACACTGATTGGTCTTGACTCTTTATCCAGTTTGCCAGTCTGTGTCTTTTAATTGGTGCATTTAGTCCATTTACATTTAAGGTTAATATTGTTACGTGTGAATTTGATCCTGTCATTATGATGTTAGCTAGTTATTTTGCTCATTAGTTGATGCAGTTTCTTCCTAACATCGATGGTCTTTACAATTTGGCATGTTTTTGCAGTGACTGGCACCAGTTGTTCCTTTCCATGTTTAGCACTTCCTTCAGGAGCTCTTGTAAGGCAGGCCTGGTTTTGACAAAATCTCTCAGCATTTGCTGTTTGTAAAGGATTTTATTTCTTCTTCAGTTATGAAGCTTAGTTTGACTGGATATGAAATACTGGGTTGAAAATTCTTTTCTTTAAGGATGTTGAATATTGGCCCCTACTCTCTTCTGGCCTGTAGAGTTTCTGCCAAAGGATCCACTGTTAGTCTGATGGGCTTATCTTTGTTGGTAACCCTGCGTTTCTCTCTGATTGCCTTTAAATTTTTTTTCCTTCATTTCAACCTTGGTGAATCTGACAATTATATGTCTTGGGGTTGCTCTTCTCAGGGAGTGTCTTTGTGGTTTTCTCTGTTGGCTTTCCTTGCTAGATTGGGGAAGTTCTCCTGGATATCCTGAAGAGTGTTTTCCAACTTGGTTCCATTCTCCCCCTCACTTTCAGGTACACCAATCAAATGTAGATTTTGTCCTTTCACACAGTCCCATATTTCTTGGAGGCTTTGTTCATTTCTTTTTACTCTTTTTCCTCTAAATTTCTCTTCTCGTTTCATTTCATTCATTTGATCTTCAATCACTGATACCCTTTCTTCCACCTGATCGAATCGGCTACTGAAGCTTGTGCATGCATCATGTAGTTCTCGTGCCATGGTTTTCAGCTCCATCAGGTCATTTAAGGTTTTCTCTATGCTGTTTATTCTAGTTAACCATTTGTCTAATTTTTTTTCAAGGTTTTTAGCTTCCCTGCGATAGGTTTGAACATCCTCCTTTAGCTCAGAGAAGTTTGTTATTACCAACCTTCTGAAGCCTGTTAGTTTTCCTTCTAACACCCAGGACCCTCAGCTGCAGGTCTGTTGGAGTTTGGTGGAGGTCCACTCCAGACCCTGTTTGCCTGGGTATCACCAGTGGAGGCTGCAGAACAGCAAATATTGCTGCCTGATCCTTCCTCTGGAGGCTTCATCTCAGAGGGGCACCTGACTGTACGAGGTGTGCCTCTACTGGGAGGCCCCTACTGGGAGGTCTCTCCAAGTTGGGCTACATGGGGGTCAGGGACCCTCTGTCCATTCTCAGAGCTCAAACTCCAAGCTGGGAGAACTACTGCTCTCTTCAGAACTGTCAACAGGGACTTTTAAGTCTACAGAAGTTGTCTGCTGCCTTTTGTTCAGCTATGTCCTGCCCCCAGAAGTGGAGTCCACAAAGGCAGGCAGGCCTCCTTGATCTGAGGGGGATCCACCCAGTTTGAGCTTCCCAGCAGCTTTGTTTACCTACTCAAACCCCAGCAATGGCAGACGCCCCTCCCCCAGCCCAGGCTGCAGCCTCACAGTTTGATCTCGAACTCCTGAACTAGCAGTGAGCAAGGCTCCATGGGTGTGGGACCCGCCAAGCCAGGCATGGGATAGAATCTCCTGGTGTGCCATTTGCTAAGACTGTTGGAAAAGTGCAGTATTAGGGCAGGAGTGTCCCGATTTTCCAGGTACCATCTGTCATGATTTCCCTTGGCTAGGAAAGGGAAATCCCCCAACCCCTTGTGCTTCCCAGGTGAGGCAACGCCCTGCCCTGCTTCAGCTCACCTTCCATGGTCTGCACCCACTCTCCAACCAGTCCCAGTGAGTTGAACCAGGTTGTTCAGTTGGAAATGCAGAAATCACCTGTCTTCTGCATCGATCCCACTGGGAGCTGCAGACCACACCTGTTCCTATTCAGTCATCTAGCTATATTCTTAAGAATTCTATTTTTTTGATGTTAAAAGGGGTTGAGTTCTTGATTTGATTCTTAACTTGGTTGCTGTTGGTGTATAGTAGAGCTACTGATTTGTGTATATTAATTTAGTGCCCCGAAACTTTGCTGAATTCATTTATCAGTTCTAGGAGCTTTTTGACTGAGTATTTAGGGTTTTCTAGGTATACAATCATATTATCAGCACACAGTGAGAGTCTGACTTCCCCTTTACTGATCTGGATGCACTTTATTTCTTTCTCTTGTCCAATTGCTCTGGCTAGGACTTCCAGAGCTATGTTGAATAGAAGTGGTGAAAGTGGGCATCCTTGACTTGTTCCAGATCTCAAAGGAAATGCTTTCCACTTTTTCCCATTTATTATTATGTCGGCTGCGGGTTTGTCATAGATGGCTTTTATTACGTTAAGGTATATCCCTTCTATGCCAATTTTGCTGAGGCTTTTAATAATAAAGCAGCGATGGATTTTTTCAAATGTTTTTTCTGCATCTATTGAGATTATTATGTGATTTTTGTTTTTAATTCTGTTTATGTGGTGTATCTCATGTATTGACTTGCATATGTTAAACCATCCCTGCATCCCTGGTATTAAATCCACTTGACTATGGTGGATTCTCTTTTTAATATATTGTTGGATTTGGTTAGTTAGCATTTTGTTAAGGATTTCTGCATCTATATTCATCAGGGATATTGGTCTGTAGCTTTCTTTTTTGTTGCATCCTTCCCTGGTTTTGGTACTAGTGTGATACTGGCTTCATAGAATGATTTAGGGAGGACTCCCTCTTTATCTTTTGGAATAGTATTGATAAGATTAGTACCAATTCTTCCTTGAATGTCTGATAGAATTCAGCTGTGAATCCATCTGGTTCTGGCCAATATTTTTATTAACACTTCACTCTTGTTACTTGTTATTGGGCTGTTCAGAGTTTCTGTTTCTTCCAGGTTTAATCTAGGAAGGTTGTATATTTCCAAGAATCTATCCACCTCCTCTAGATTTTCTAATTTATGCTTGTAAAAGTGTTCACAGTAGCCCTGAATAATCTTTTGTATGTCTGTGGTATCAGTTGTAACATCTCTCATTTCACTTCTAACTAAGATTATTTGGATCTTCTCTCTTCTTTTCTTGATTAATCTTGCTAATGATCTATCAATTGTATATATCTTTTTGAAGAACCAGATTTTTGTTTCATTTATCTTTTGTATTTCTTTTGTTTCATTTAGTTCTGCTCTGATCTTTGTTATTTCTTTTCTTCTACTGGGTTTGGGTTTGGTTTGTTCTTGTTTCTATAGTTTCTGGAGGTGTGACCTTAGATTGTCTATTTTTGAACTTTCAGACTTTTTGATGTAGGCATTTAAGGCTATGAACTTTTCTCTTGGTGCTGCCTTTGCTGTATCCCAGGGGTTTTGATAAGTTGTGTCACTGTTATTGCTCAGTTCAAAGACTTTTTAAATTTCCATCTTGATTTCATTATTGATCCAATGATTGTTTGGGAGCAGGTTATTTAATTTCCATGTATTTGCATGGTTTTGAGGTTTCCTTTTGATTTCCAACTTTATTCCGCTGTGGTCTGTAAGAATACTTGATATAATTTCAGTTTTTCAAAATTTATTGATACTTATTTTGTGGCCTATCATATGGTCTATCTTGGAGAATGTTCCATGTGCTAATGAATAGAATGTATATTCTGCAGCTGTTGGGTAGAATGTTCTGCAAATATCTACTAAGTCCATTTTATCTAGAATAAAGTTTAAACCCATCATTTCTTTACTGACTTTCTGTTTTGATGACCTGTCTGGTGCTGTCCATGGAGTATTGAAGCCCACCACTATTATTTTGTTGCTGTCTATCTCATTTCTTAGGTAGAATAGTAATTGCTTTATAAATTTGGGAGCTCCAGCGTTAGATGCGTACATATCTATGACTGTGATAATTTTTTGTTATACAAGTTCTTTTTTCATTATATAGTGTTTCTCTTTGTCTTTTTTAACTGCTGTTGCTTTGAAGTTTGTTTTGTTATGTAAGAATAGCTATAGCTACTCCTGCTATCTTTTGGTGTTCAATTACATGGAATATATTTTTCCAACCCTTTATGTTATGTGTCACATGAGTCTCTTGAAGGCAATAGATACTTGATTGGTGAATTCTTATCCATTCTGCCATTCTGTATCTTTTAAGTGGAGCACTTAGGACATTTACATTCAATATGAGTATTGAGATATGAGGTACTATTCTATTCATTGTCCTATTTGTTGCCTGAACACCTTAGGTGTTTATTTATTTATCTATCTATCTATTTATTATTGTGTTTTTGTTTTATAGGTCCTGTGAGATTTGTGCTGTAAGCAGATTCTATTTTGCTGTAGTTCAAGGATTTGTTTAAACGTTTAGAACTCCTTGTAGTAGTTCTTGTAGTGCTGTCTTGGTGGTGGCAAATTCTCTCAGCATTAGTTTTTCTGAAAAAGACAGTATCTTTCCTTCATTTATGAATCTTAGTTTCACTGGATACAAAAGTCTTGACTGATCATTGTTTTGTTTAAGGAGACTGAAGATAGGGCCCCAATCTCTTCTAGATTGTAGGGTTCCTGCTGAGAAATCTGCTGTTAATCTGATAGGTTTTCCTTTGTAGGTTACCTGCTGCTTTTGTCTCACAGCTGTTAAGATTGTTTCCTTTGTCTTGACTTTAGATAACCTGATGACTATGGGCCTAGGTGATGATCTTTTTGTAATAAATTTCCCAGGTGTTCTTTGAGCTTCTAGTATTTGGACGTCTAGATCTCTAGCAAGGCCAGGGAAGTTTTCCTTGATTATTCCCTCAAATATGTTTTTTAAACTTTTAGAGTTCTCTTTTTCCTCAGGAACACCAATTATTCTTAGATTTGGTCATTTAACATAATCCCAAACTTTTTAGAGGCTTTGTTCATTTTTTAAAATTCTGTTTTCTTTGTATTTGTTGGGTTGGGTTAATTCAAAACCCTTGTCTTTGAGCCCTGAACTTTTTTCTTCTATTTGCTCAATTCTATTGCTGAGACTTTCCAGTGCATTTTGAATTTCTCTAAATGTGTCTTTTATTTCCAGAAGTTGTGTTTTCTTAGATTTATGCTATCTATTTCACTGAAGATTTTCCCTTTATATCTTGTATCTTTTTTTATTTCATTAAGTTGGATTTCACCTTTCTCTGGTGCCTCTTTGATTAGCTTAAGAATTGACTTTCTGAATTCTTTTCCTGGCATTTCATGGATTTATTCTTGGTTTGGATCAATTGCTGGTGAGCTACTGTGAGGTTTTGGGGGTGTTAAAGAAACCTGTCTTGTCATATTACCAGAATTATTTTTCTGGTTCCTTCTCATTTGGGTAGATGATGTCACAGGGAAGATCTGGAGCTCCAGGGCTGCTGTTCAGATTCTTTTGTCCTAAAGGTCTTCCCTTGATGTAGTGCTCTCCCCCTTTCCCTAGGGATGTGGCTTCCTAAAAGCCAAACTATAGTGACTGTTATTTATCTTCTGGATCTAGCCACCCAGCAAAGCTACTGGGCTCCAGGCTGGTACTGGAGGTTGTCTGCACAAAACCCTGTGGCGTGAACTGTCTTCAGGTCTCTCAGTCATAAGTGGCAGCACCTGCTCTGGTGGAGGTGGCAAGGTAGTGAAACGGACTCTGCGAGGGTCCTGAGTTGTAGTTTTGTTTATTGCACTAGTTTTTGCTAGTTGGTCTTCTGCCAGGAGGTGGCACTTTCAAGAAAGCATCAACTGTGGTAGTATAGGAATGATCAGGCAGTGGATGGGAATCCTAGGGCTCCCAAGAGATTATGTCCTTTGTCTTCAGCTACCAAGGCGAGTAGAGAAAAGTTATCTGGTGAGGGCAGGGTTAGGCATGACTGAACTCAGATTCTCCTTGAACGGGTTTGAGGCAGCTGCTCTGGGGTATGAGAGGTGTGATTCTCAGGCCATTAGAGTTATGTTCCCAAGGAGATTATGGCTGCCTCTGCTGTGGCATGCAGGTCACAAGGGAAGTGGTGAAAATTTGGCAGTTACAAGCCTTACTTAGCTCCCATGCAGCCCAAAAGGCTGGTCTCACTCCCACGGTGCCCTACTCAACAGCACCAAGTTTGTTTCCAGGAGTGGATGAGCAGGGCTGAGAACCTGCCCCACGCTACCAGCCTCCTGGCTGCAAAAGAAAGCAGAACTTTCAGGTTTTACTCTTCCCTGCCTGTGCTGCCTTCTGTGCGGTGTCTGCACTCCAGATTCACCCCGTTACCCAAGTCCTGTCACGGAAACTTCACGTTCAGTCAACATTGTTAAAAAGCTCAGCTGGAACTTTCCTTCTCACTGTGGTTTTTTCCCAGTTCCTCTGGCAGCCTTCCCCAAGGACCTCTGCAACACAAAGTCAGAAATGGCTTTCCTGAGGACTGAGAGAGCCCAGAGGGCTCTTCCCACTGCTTCTTTCCCTGTATTTCACTGGGTTCTCTAAAATTGTCTCAGCTCCAGGCAAGGTCAAACCCTTCTCCCATGATCTGGATCTTTAGGTTCTCCAGGGAGGATGTGTGTTCAGGGGCAGATAATCTCCCTTTCCCACTTTCACACTTTGGGTACTCACAGTTTTTGGGCTGTCTCCTGGGGCCTGCAGGAGCAATCCACTTCTTCAAAGTGTGTGTAGATTCTCTTGGCTTCACTTGTATGTTCCTGTATTGGTTCTTGGAGCAAAATTTCACAATGTGAGTCTCTACATGTTCTGTCCATCCAGGTGGGAGCTGCAATTCAGTCCTGCCTCCCATCCACCATTTTCTTAACCTCTTCTAGTTGCAAATCTTTCATTTACTACTGAAAGAAAGCATATCAGTGGAAAAAGTTTATCTTAATCCTAAATACAGAAAAAATATCATATAGGTGCTCATATTAAAATATTGAATAAATTTACACATAATATATTTAATTGCTAGGGTTTTTTTAATATAGAGATCTTCTACATAGGACCATTTCTCATATGACTCCAGTAAAAGCCAAGGATAGAGGTTTATAATATTGTTCTATAGTTCATGGCCCAATCTATACTGATCTAACCTAACACAGGTTTCAAGATCAGTGTCAGGAGGAATATATACATGATGTGCCTCTTAGAATAACCCAGTTGAATACTAAATGTCTCATCTCTGACAGACCATTTAAACATGGACTCCTTTACAATATTGAAGATATACATTCTGTATTGTCAACTGAGTCCTACACTGCAGATGCATGTCCATGGACATTATTCATGTGAGGTGAAATCTATTACACGGAAGAAATAGTTCCAGATATCTGAAAAATTAGACATAAATTAAAGGTGTCAAATAACCCTTCCTTGTAAGGCAGGCCATGTTGGTTTTGCCAGAAATGTAAGTCAGCCTTAGTTAGTGAGATTTTGTGATTCCTTTATGGACCAGGTATGGCAGGGATTGATCTGCTGTCAACTAAAACCAGACAAATTGGCTCACTTTATTTTGCCAATTGATTGAATTGAATGAAACTTTCACTCTTGAGTATGCGGGAAGTCACTTTCAATTTTGCTTGTTTCCCCAGCCCTAGTATGTGCTCAATATAGTAAGTGTCCAATATATATCTTTGAACACATAGCTATTGTTTCAGGTGTTTGGGAAATAGGTTATGCTAGAAAACTTACTAACTTATACAGTTAATATTTGCTGCATGACATCCACATTCCAAGTACTGTCCTAGTTCTGAGCATACAATGAGGAGTAAGCAGGCTTAATATCCATCCTTACAAAGATTAAAAATAAAGAAATAATTATGAAAATCAAGACCTTAATTCCAATTGTGATGAATTTTCAAAATAAAAATAGAAGGCACTATAAGTACAAACAGGGCAGAAGAAACATTATAACCACTTGCCTTTGGGGATTTAGGGTTTTGTGGATAACACTCTCTAGAATGGTGGTAACTATCTCATTTTGAATGAAACTTATATTTTTGGAGTATTTACTATGTTATGGCCCTGGGGTAGTCACTGTGGGGTGCAGAAATGACTAAGATGCAGCCCCTGAATTTCATAACTTCAAAATCCCATATAAATATGTGTTCTAACTATAATCCAAAGACAAAATTGTAGCTATATAGAAGAGATATCATAAGTCCACTCATAGAGTTCAGAGGATGAAAAGTCTCTTATAGTTTAACTGTTCAAAGAGCTTTATTGAAGACAGAGGGATTTGTAATGGGCATTAAAGAATGCATACATAGAATGCTAATGGAAGAAATAGAAGAGAAGTATATGTTTATTTCATTGGACAGAAAAACAAAAGAAAAGGAGATGGCATAAGGAAAACTAAGCTACTAGCGGCTATTGGCAGGCATGGATAAAGGATACATGTGAGTTACTAGAGAGTATAAGGCAGGACAGATGGGATATTGCCAGTTCAGGAGACTGTTAGATACCAGGCTACAAAGTCTGTTCTTCATTCAGTAGGTGATGGGGACCTGCTGGAGACTTTTTATCAGGAAAGTGATATGATAAAAAGGAAACGTTGAGAGCCTTAAGCTCTGTAGGCGATTTTGAGATATGTGACACCACAGTCAATCAAACCAGCTGGTAGTCCAGACAAGAGGTAATAAGGGTCTGAACTTTGACAGTGGGAATGAAAATGAGAAATCAGTAAAGAACACTGAGCTTTGAACCCATTAGAAATCACCCATGGCAACTGATGTGATCACAGCAGTAATGACACCTCCATTAACTGTACAGTATCACCTCTCCAGGAGCATAAAAATTGATTGGTCCTAGAAGACACCTCCTAAAATAAGTATAGGCTTGTCCTGCCACCATCTGCATTGATAGATGCACCTACAAAAAAAAAAAAAAAAAACAGTCTTTGACTTAATTTAAAAATCATATACTACATGAACAAGTCACCTCCCTACACAACCAAGATGGTGGATTCGAAGGTTTTAGCATGTATGCCTCGGGCACCTGACAATAGCAAAATGCTTCACGCATTTTCCCAGCCCCAGAACTGGGAGCAAGATGCCATTTTTAACCTGAGCACATATAAAGTCAGTCATTCTTTGGTGACCCAGCAGTGTGACCACGCATGCGGCTGGGTGCAAAGCATCTCAGCAGTAGGTGCTAGAATTGTGGTCTCTCCTGTCACAGGCTGGGGGTAGAAGGAGAGCTGCTACAACGGCAGTTTCTCCTGGGTGATAAGACTTGCAGCCAGGGCCAGTGTGGGGACCTGAAATCAGTCTGTGTGAGTCAATGCTGGGTGCCCCAGCCGGCTCCCCTGAGATCACGGTGCAGCGGGACCCTTGACACTCCATGTCCAAGCACACCTCCAGGCATTTGAATCACCCACTAGCCTGGCTCAGCAGCCTGAGCCACCCCATCTTTCCCGTGCAGAGATCATGGTGCAGCAGGGCCTTCTCCATACCACACTCAGGTAGATCTCCAGGTATTTTGAACACCTGCTCACCCAGACTAAATGACCTCACCCTTCCTTTGCAGAGACTACAGTGAAGCAGGGTCCTCTCCACCCCACGCTTAGGCACACCTTCAGGTATTCAGAACCCCCTCTCACCTGAATCTGCAGCCTGATTGAGCAAGCCCACCCTTTATGTGCAAAGATCCTGTTGCAGGAGGCCCTCTACACTTTGCTCTGGCAGCTCTCCAGGCATCTAGAGCACCTATTCTCCTGGATTGGAAGTTCCAACTGCCCCCTTCCTTCCATTTGAGAACTTGGAACCAAGAAGGTTTCCCAGCTCCATGCCTAGTCACACCTCTAAGTGCTTAGTGGCTGCCCACTGGATTCTTTCTCAGCACTGGTGCTTGTGCCTACCATCAGGGGACCAGTAGGCAGACTTCAGAGTCTGGGTCTGCCATTCTTTCCCTGTGCCCCACTCCCAGGGCTGAGTGGATTGGTCAGACCCCTCTGCACTCCACAAATTATCCCACTGCCTGAGGCAACAGAGAGCTTCTTCCAGTAAACAAGGATTAAGTATATCTCTTGCCATGCTGGCCTCACCAAGGTCTTACCCATCAGCACCACCTACTAGTTTATAGGTCAAACTACACAGGTCAGTAGAAAACTCAATAGAGTATAGGGTTATGGAAGCAAAGCCCAAAGATCTTACCCAACATTTGCTGTGGTCACATCCCCTAGCGAGATGGGTAACGAGAAAGGAAATGAAAAAAAAAAACAAAAACTTTTTTTAGGGGAAGAAAGAGAAACATTCCTTCCCATATGAAAATAATTACAGAAAATTAAAAGTGCTGGTGTCTCCAGATGAGAAGTCAGTGCAAGAATTCTAGCACGATGAAAAATCTGAATGTAGTGATACCACCAAAGGATAACATTAGCTGTACAGCAATGATCCCTAACCAAAATGAAAGCTCAGAAATGACACATAAATAATTCAAAGTATGGGTTGCAAGGATGCTCAAAGAGATCCAAGACAAGATTGAAAATCAACACAAAGAAACTTCTTAAGCAACCGAGGAAATGAAGAAAGAGACAAACATCTAAAAAGAAATCAGTCAAGCTTCTGGAATTAAAAACTCACTTAACAATTTTCAAAATACATTGGAAAACTTCATCAATAGACTGGACAGCAAAGCAGAAGAAAAAATTTCAGAGCTTGAAGATCAGTTTTTTGAACCAACACAGTCAGAGAGAAATAAAGAAAAAGAATTTTTAAAAATGAACAACGTATTTGAGAAATATGGGATTATGTACAGCAATCACACCTAAGATTTATTGGCATTCCTGAGGGGGAAGGGCAAAAAGTAAACAACCTTGAAAGCATCTTTGAGAAAACAATGTTACCATCTTGCAAGGGAGGTAGACATCCAGGTACGAGAAATCCACAGAACACCTACATAATATTATACAAAATGAGCATCACCAAGGCATATAGTTACCAGGCTATTCGCAGTCCACTCTAAAGAAAAAAATCTTAAAGGCAGCTACAGGAAATGGTCAGATCATGTACAAACAATTTCTTCAGGCTAACAGTGGACTTTGCTCCAGAAACCTTATAAATCAGATAAGATTGGGGGCCTGTTTTCAGCATTCTTAAAGACAAGCAATTCCAATCAGGAATTTCATATTCTGTGCAATGAAGATTCATAAGCAAGAGGAAATAAAATCTTTTCCAGATAAGCAATCACTAGACCAGTCTGACAAGAGATCTTTAAGGGAACTCTAGACCTAGAAACAAAATAATGATAACTACTACCAAAGACACACACATACACACACACACACACACACACACACACACACATTTATATTACATAGCTACAGACATATAAAGCAACAACACAATAAAAAATACAAAGCAACCAGCTAATGACTTCACTATAGAATCAAAATTTCACATATTAATAGTAACTTTGAATGTAAATGATCTAAACATTCCACTTAAAACACAGAGTTACAAATTGGATTAGAAAAACAAAACAAAACAAACAAAAAAAAAAAACAAGAAATCCATCTGCTGTCTTCAAGAGACCCTTATCTCACATAATGACACCCGTAGGCTCAAAATAAAGAGTTATAGAAAGATATGTGATGCAAGCAAAAAATAAATAAATAAATGAGAGCAGTACTCACTACTCTTATATCAGATAAAGCAGACTGTAATCTAACAACAGAAAAATCAGACAAAGAAGGGCATTACATAATGATAATGGGATCAATTCAACAAGATGACTTGACTCTCTTAAATACATATGCACCCAACATTGGAGCACCCAGATTCACAAAACGGCTATTTTTAGAACTGTGAAAAGACTTTGACAGCCACACAATAATAGTGAATAATACTGATAGTGTTAGACAAATCATTAAAGCAGAAAACTAACAAAGAAATTTTACACCTAATTGCAACACTTGATCAACTGGACCTAATAGACATCTACAGAATACTCCATCCATCGACCACAAAATACACAGTGTTCTCATCTGCACATAGTACATACTCCAAGATCCAACACATGCTTGGCCATAAAACAAGTCTCAATAAATATAGAAAAGGCAATATCATACCAACCATACTATTAGATCACAGTGGAACAAAAATAGAAATCAATACCAAGAAGATCTTCTAAAACCACACAAATACATGGAAATTAAACAACTTGCTTCTGAGTGATTTTTATGAAAACAAAGAAATTAAGGCAGAAATTAAAAAATTCTTTGAAATAAATGAAAACAAAGACACAATAACCAAAAATCTCTAGGAGGCACCAAAAGCAGTGTTAAGAGGAAAGTTTATAGCACTAAATGTCTACATTAAAAAGTCAGAAAGATCTCAAATGAATGATCTAACATCATACCTTGAGGAAATAGAAAAACAAAAACAACTAACCACAAAGCTAGCAGAAGAAAAAAAGATAACTTAAATCAGAGCAGAACTGAAGGAAATTGATGCCCCGAAATCTATATAAAGAATCAAGTAAACCAAAAGCTGGTTCTTTGAAAGGACAAACAAGCTCAATAGACCACTGGCTAGATTAACAAGGAAAAAGAGAGAAAAGATCCAAACAAGTACAATCAGAAATAACAAAGGTGACATTACAATCAATCCCACAGAAATACAAAAGATCCTCAAGACTATTATGAACACCCCTGTGCACAACACTAGAAAATCTAGAGAGAATGGATACATTCCTGGAAATACACAATCTCTCAAAATTGAATCAGGAAGAAATTGAAACCATAAACACTACAATATCAAGTTGTTAGTGGAATGAACAATTTTTAAAAACCTACCAACCAAAGAGAGCCCCAGGCCAGATGGATTCACAGCCAAATTCTACCAAAAGTACAAAGATGAGCTTGTACTAATTCTACTGAACCTATTCAAAAAAACTGAGGAGTATAAATTCTAGCTCACTCTATGAAGCCAGAATCACTCTAATACCAAAAGCTGGCAAAAACACAAAAACAACAGTAACAAAAACACTACAGGCAAATATATCTCATAAACATAGATGCAAAAATTCTCAAAATATTAGCAAGCCAAATCCAGCAGCACATAGAAAAGTTAATTCCACATGATTAAGTAGGCTCCATTCCCAGGATGCAAGGTTGTTTCAACATGCACAAATCAATAAATGTGATTTACCACATGAACAGAATTAAAAACAAAAGCTATATGGTCACCTCAATAGACATGAAAAAGGTCTTCAATAAAATCCAACATCCATTCATAACCGAAAACTCTCAACAAACTAGGCACCAAGGGAACACACCTCAAAATAACAGCCATTTCTGGCAAACCCACAGCCAATATCATGCTGAATAGGCAAAAGCTGGAAGCATTCCCCTTGAGAAATGGAATGAAAAAAAAGGATGCCCACTCTCAGCATTCCCATTCAACATAGTACTGAAAGTCCTAGCCAGAGCAATCAGGCAAGAGAAAGAAATAAATGGCAACCAAACAGAAAAAGAAAAAGTTAAATTATCCCTCTTCACTGATGATATGATTCTACACCTAGAAAACCCTAAAGACTCTGCCAAAAGGCTCCTGGAACTGTTAAACAATTTAAGTTCCAGGACACAAAATAAATGTACAAAAATCAGTAGCATTTCTATACCCCAATGACTTTCAAGCCTAGAACCAAATCAGAAAGTCAATTCCATTTACAATAGCCACAAAAAGAATAAAATACCTAGAAATACAGCTGATCCAGGAGGTAAAAGACTTCTACAATGAGAATTACAAAACACTTCTGCTGAAAGAAATAACAGATGACACACACAAACGGAAAAACATTCCATGCTCATGGATTGGAAGAAATAATATCTTCAATGTCATTGGCTTATACTGCCCAAAGCAATGAGCACTGAATGCTATTCCTATTAAAAGACCAAGTCTTTATTCACAAAATTAGAAAAAAAAAAAATTTAAATTCATATGGAACCAAACAAGAGCCCAAATAACCAAAGCAATTCTAAGCAAAAAGAGCCAAGTCAAAGCATTGCATTACCTCATTTCAAACTTTACGGTAAGACTAGAGTAATCAAAACAGCATGGTACCAATATAAAAACAGACACATAGACTAACGGAACAGAAAAGATAACTGAGAAATAAAGTCACACACCTACAGCCATCTGCTCTTCAACAAAGTTGATTTAAAAAAAGCAATAAGGAAAGGAATCCCTATTCAATAAATGGTGTTGGGACAGCTGGCTACCTGTATGCAGAAGATTAAAACTGGACCTCTACCTTTCACCATATACAAAAAAAAAAAAAAAAAAAAAAAAAAACATCGATTAAAGATTTAAATGTAAGGCCTCAAACCATGAAAATCTAGAAGAACACCTAGGAAATACCATTTCGGACATAGGCCTTGAGAAAAAATTTATGACTAAGTCCTTAAAAGCATTTGTAACAAAAGCAAAAATTGACAAGTAGGATTGAATAAAACTAGAGAGCTTTTGCACAACAAAATAATCTATCAACAGAATAAACAGTCAACCTACACCATGGGAGAAAATATTCACAAACTATGCATCTGACAAAGGTCTAATCTCCAGAATCTATAAGGAACTTAAGCAAATCATCAAGCCAAAAACAAATAACCCCATTAAAAAGTGGACAAAGGACATGAACAGACACTTCTCAAAAGAAGACATACAAGCAGCCAACAAACATGAAAAACTGCTCAACATCACTAATCACTGGAGAATTACCAATCAAAATCACAATGACATATTATCTCACACCAGTCAGAATGATTATGATTAAAAAGTCAAAAACAACAGATCCTGGCAAGACTGTGGAGAAAAGGGAATATTTATGCACTGCTGATGGGAATGGAAATTCGTTTAGCCACTGTGGAAAGCAGTTTGGAGATTCTCGAAGAACTTAAAACAGAACTACCATTTGATCCAGCAACCTCATTCCTGTGTATACATCCAAAGAAAATAAATTCTTCTACCCAAAAGACATACGCACTCATATGTTCATCACAGCACTATGCACAATACCAAAGACATGGAATCAACCAAGATGCCCATCAACAGTGAATTGGTAAAGAAAATGTGGTACAAATGCACCATGGAAGACTACACACCCTTAAAAAAGAACAAAATCATGTTCTTTTCAGCAACATCAATGCAGCTGGAGGTCATTATCCTCAGCAAATTCACTCAGGAATAGAAAACCAAATATTGAATGTCCTCACTTATAAGTGGTAGCTGAACACTGCGTGAACATGGAAATAAAAATGGCAACAATAGATACTGAGGACTATTAGATGAGGGAGGGAAATATGGGTGGCAAGGATTGAAAAACTACCTATTGGGTACTATGCTCACTCCCCAGGTGACAGGATTGTAACCCAAACCTCAGCATCATGCAATATGCCCGTGTAAAAAAAAGAAAAAAGAAAAAAAATCCTCAACATGAGTTGGGGAAAATAATACATGAATATTATCTCAACCTTTATGCCATGGAGCTCTTATGCATATCCCTCAAGTTACGAAAATACTTATTAATTTTTTTCACTCCTCTTCCTGCTGTTTTCTAAAGAAGCTTCATTTTCTTCTTAACAAGCACAATTTTTTTTTCAATCTTCTTGGCTAAGATCGTTTTTTGCCTCCCCAAACACAAGTTACAGTGTCAAATCTTGGAAAAGAATGGAAGGAAATTTCATGTTGAAACAGTAATTAATAAATAAGTGTTCAAGAAATTTGGAAATCTGTAGCCACAGAGGTGCCTCCATTTAATAAAGAGGGACCTGCCAATGACAAGCTTTGTTACTGGAAACTTTATTATTGATGGTAAGACACCATAAAAGGCAAACTCCTAGCAGTTAAGAATAATGAGCTTCAAAGTCAGACTTTCTGTATTCTCATCCAGGCTCTCACTTCTTAGTGAGATCTAGAAGTGTGAGATCTAGAAAAGACATGCAACTTTACCAGCCTTCAGTTTTCTTATCTAAAAATGAGAATAGAAATTTAACTGACAAAAGGCACTGTTTGATTGTATGAAACAAGCCACAGACAGCACTTTAGCACAGTATCAAGCACATAGCACTCAAAACTTGGAATTACTAGTAGTAATAGCACATTTTATCATATTACCAACCAACATCATATTGGAGGTCTTCTGTCTTCTAGTCCTTCTATGGAAAAACCATTTTGGTAAAATCTCAACCTAGCTTGGAATAGATCAAGATGATTTATAACTCCAAGATTCAGAGATGATAGCCCTCAACATGCAGAATCCAAGGTACAGATCTTCCTTTGGCTCCCAACACACCTCTCCTCCCCAGGTCAATCATCTTCCTGTATCACTGATGATTTTCTCAGAGCTAAGATGACCAGAATTTCTGCTTTCATCTGCCATGCTAAGTAAAGTACATACAAAGGAACTTTGTTCAAGGATAATCTGTTAAGCCATCACTTCACAATCAGAAAACTGAGGGCTTAGGTTTTGGTTTGGTTTTAAATATGAAAATATTTCGCATTTTCCATCTACTTCAGATGAGATTCCTTCACCCTAAGATAACATATTTTTATAATCTAACAAAAATTTGACACTTCTATATTCTGTGACTATGTCCTTGAATGTGTAAACAGAAACTCAAACATCTTCTGTATCAGCTTTTCCCAAAACATGTTCTTTCTACAGAACAGTCCCTTGAGGTCTCTTTTCTCAAAAGTGTCAAACAAATGTGAAAAATGCTGTATTCCCTATCCCCCCTTCCTTAGAGATTCACAATGAATATTAGCATTTTAAAGGCTGTCAGAAACTCCATCAAAGAAAAGCATATTAAACATGTTTATTAAGCATGTTTCACCCAGATTTTTTTCATAACATAACTTTTTAGTATAACAAATACTAACACACCGGGAAAATAATCTTGTTTGTTTTTTTTTTGTTGTTGTTTGTTTCTTTCTTTCTTTTTTTTTTTTTTTAACTTATCTAAAGTTTAATTAAGGCAATGAGAACCATTGAATTATTTTCTAAATTAAGTAAACTACTGAGAAATAGTTCAGGAGGTAGAAGGCTGTCACTTAAATTTTAAATACTGTTCACAATTGATCATTTTAAGGGATTGCTATTCCTAAAATTATTAAAACAAATTAAAATAGGTGACCAACATTTAATCAAAAAGTTAATATAGTGAATATTTCATGGTATTAATATGCAAATTATTGGAGAAACTAAGTTTAATAACTGTGTTGAAGTCTCAGTAGGACCCTCAGTAGGAAATGTTCAATTTATTATCTTTACATTTTACTGTGATCTTTGGAGAAGACATTTTATGCATACTCTGTGCCTGGGCATTTGACATTTGAAAGCCTCCCTAAAGAGACACTAAGAGTCTTTAATTATCACTCAGCTGCATGTCACTGAAAGTTGATCATGAAAAGGGACATCAAAATGAATCAAAGGGCTTCCTAAGACATGTTAACTTTTGATCTTCTCTTGATCTTGGGAGAGAAACAAACACAGAACAGTTTCTCCTTCAGGCTGAGCTATGTACATGTTTCAAGATGCATATGTTGTACACTCACAATTAGATGTTTCTGCTAAAGGATTCACAAATTTGCTAATGCTAACAAATTCAAATAAAAACTATATTGTACCACACATGTTGATTTTAGTACTGTCTGTTACCGAAATCCCACAGCACCAAGTGGGGTGGAGGAACTTTTTAAATTTTTCATCAGTTTCTATGGTATATCTTGCCTGAAGTTGAGACACAGCACTTAAAGAGAGAGAAAAGGAGTGAGAGAACCAAGCCTGGAGTGAGAGGAAGAAACTTAGGGTGTGGATTAAAATACTTCAAAATTTTCAAATCTGGAAGAAGTCTTAGCACAAGTTGCCTCATGTTGGTGCTGTTTTCAGAGATTTTCAACTAATAAATGAACACTAGTTTAGTACCAAATTATATCTGGAAGTCTGATAAGAAATGTTTAACATTCATTCACATTTTTAAGTGGTGTCTCCTCCTTGTTTGACTGTATAGGATGAACAGTATGGTGTTTATCCTAAAAAAAAAAAAAAAAAAAAAAAAAAAAAAAAAAGAGGATATTTTTATTTTTTAATTGTTCACTTAAAAAAAATTATTCTCCATTTAGTCCTCCCTTGACCTGTTAAAAATAAAGATGGATTAAAGAAACCACCAAATTATTCACTGATTTAAAGACTAAATGTAAACACAAAAATAGTTTAATCCACTTCAGCAACAAATACACAAAATGTATTGTGGATTCAGATTAAGGATCATATTTTAAATATTCCATTTTGTTTAACTAGTTCAAATTCACTTTTGATTTGAAAGTCACTTGGATTCAGTCTAATAACCAATGAAAGGCTAATTAGTAATAATTTTTACATTATACTTATTGTAATTCAATAACATATTAAATTTAGTTAGGTATATAGGTAAGTGACTTTGAATACATTTCTTAACTTCTTCATATTTGAATCCTTTTTTTTTTTTTTTTTTGGAGACAGAATCTCACGCTGTCACCCAGGCCGGAGTGCGGTGGCACAATCACAGTTGACTGCAGCCTCAAGTTCCCAGGCTTAAGTGATCCTCCCACCTCAGTGCCCCCAGTAGCTGGGACTACAGGAGTGTGCCACGGAGTCTGGTTAATTTTTTCTATTTTTTGTATAGATAGGGTCTTGCTATGTTTTCTAGGCTGGTGTCAAACTCCTGGATTCAGTGATCTTCCCATCTTGATCTCCCAAAGTGCTGAGATGGCAGGTGTGAGTCACGGTGCCCCACCTGCAATCCTTTAGAGAACCACTATCCCCCAGGCTGTCCAGCCTCACCTGGTAGCTTTTCTATATCTTCTATGCTGCTTGAATTCCCACACATCATTCTTATCACATGATGACCCTTGGGTGTTATTTCTGTGTAGAAATAAAAACGATAGATAAATTCCTTCCCTATGCACTTAGGAACAATTTCCTAAGTGTACATAGCTGTCCTCTCATCCTTCCTTCTCACCCTCCCCCCAAAAAAAAGATTTCTCACCCTCTCTAACTCTAACCCCTCCATATCTCCTTTCATTTTCTATAGGGAATTCCTAGTCCTTGTTTCTTAAGGCTTTCTTCTTTGAGGCAGAATCTAAAAGTTACGTGTGGTTCTTTATCTTCATTATGTTTGAACAACTACAATACTATATAATAGTAGTTGGTGGTTCAGAAAACTTCAAGGAAAACAATTATTCTCTCTTTTCAAGACATAAAAATAGATTAAGTGGTATTAGAAATATCTTCAACAAATCTGAACTGTTTTTTAAAGTTTGTGATCAGGCTGGGCATGGTGGCTCATGCCTATAATCCAACACATTGGGAGGCCGAGGCAGGCAGATCACTTGAGGCCAGGAGTTCAAAACCAGCCTGGCCTACATGGTGAAACCCCGTCTTTACTAAAAATACAAAAATTAGCTGCACGTGGTGGTGCGCACCTGTAATCCCAGCTATTTGAGAGGCTGAGGCGGGAGAATTGCTTGAACCCAGGAGGTGGAGGTTACAGGGAACCAAGATCATGCTACTGCACTCCAACCTGGGCAACAGAGCAAGATTCTGTCTAAAAAAGAAAAAAAAAAAAAGTTTGCAAGATTGTGATCAGAGGATAACTCACCAAAAGAAAACTCGGAAAATGTATAACTTCATTATTCTGTACTCGGAGTAATCTAATTAAGATTAGTGGTGAGAGAGAACCCTGGAATTAAATCAGTGAACTGCCATTCTACTGCACTAAATCATCTTTTGATCTTAAACAAGTCACTAAATTTCAGTGGATCTCAGTCTTTCAATCTGTGAATTGAGAGAGTTACTCTAGATCAATGTTTCTTAATTGCTGTCCACAACTCATTTGTAGGTGTGGGAGCAGGGTTGACATCACAGGCATACAACCTGTGCAGTCTCACTTGCTCAGAAGTGGCCTGAGCACAAGGGCCCCACCCTTCAATTAATGATCCACCACTGCTATCTTGAAAATCTTAATAATTATTTAATAAGGAGACCTTAAAATTTTCGTTTGCTTTGAAACCTGCAAAGTATGTAGCTGGCTTTGTGGTGAAATCAGTTTGGTGGATTGAGATCAACATTTTTCTCTTAATGAACTAGATGAGAAGAGAAAATGCCTGAATATATGACACGAAGTGTAAGTATTTTTTCCTGAAACTCTTGCTTTAGTTTTATTTACTGTATGCAAATGAGTATGGGGGTGGGGGAGGAGGGGAATATCTGTGTATGTGTATTTAGTTGCAAAATAAAATGTATTTTTATATAAGTTATGATCAGTGATTAGACCAATACAAAGATCCCTACCAATTCTAACATTCTAAAATTGTATGCCTCTTGTTACCAAGAAAAACAGCATAAATAACGAGGTCTTTTCTTTTGTAGAAGAAAAATCCACTAACTGGTTAGAAAACCTGATGATTGTAACAAAAGGATTTGAATTCAGAAGCAGCTGGTGCTGCTTTCTTTTTCAAATGTTTCTATGCACAAAGAAAAAAAGCATAACTTAAAGATAAACATTCTAAATAAGAAAACACAAGGTAAAAATAATTTTTAAATACATCAAGATCAGTAATCACATAATATCTAAGGAAGAAACAGGAAGGGTAAAATTGTGCTCTGTTGGCAAGATATTAAGCCTGTACTCTTCAAAAATGGTAACATGCTTAATTGGCCTCTCATTATAAGTTGCACCCTCTGATATCGCTATAATACACATTAATATAATTATTTGAAATTGTCAAATATTTAGTACTTCTATTAGCTCTTTTTAAAAAGATTACACTCAGTAATGTTATATACAACATTCTGATATGCATTGAATTTACACATTGAACCGCGGATAAGGCACAATACTCATGCAATAATAAGCACTTTCCAGAGATGGGTGTGTTGATACAAACTGCCAAATGTATCCAAGCCATATAATTTTTTCATATCTAGAAAGAAATGACATTCTTCTCTTAAAGAAACTACTTTTACAACCCATATTTACAAAATGTGAGCTTTCCAGTGATTAAAAGCTTTCTCTAGCCAAGTAGAAATGGGATGGAGTTAAAACATTTTTCTGACACACTTTAGGCTTGCCAGAGTTCAACAGGAAAGCTGTTAAGAAAGCCCATTCAGGGGTAATACTCTTCTGAGAGAATGTTCAAAATATAAAATTATGACCCCAAGGTGAACTGAAAGCCAAGGAGGCCTCTGCTTATAATTATAGTTCCAAAACCATTTCAATTTAAGTACATTTTAGAAGCTCTATATATGTGAATTATTTGTCGAATTGCTATCATTACATGTGCCATGACGTGTTTTTGGGGTACTCACCACAAGAACCTTGCAGATAAAATACAATTTGGATATACAGATTCTGAATGTAATAAATAGCTATCATTTTTCTTCTATGCTTTAGGAATTCATATTCCTATCCTGGCTAATGAAACAGTGCAAAAGGGATTTCTAACTGTGTCCCAGTAGTAGACAAAAGATCACTGAGGAATAGCTCTGCAGTAATAAAACCAATCCGTATTATGTATGTGTCAAGAAACCAGTTATACAGTTTTCAAAAAGAAGTCGTGTATGACATTGACAGCTTGCAAGTTAAGAAGTCAAAAGACCTGTGCTTGGCTCTTGTTTCAACTCCAGCCACTATTTTGTCTTTCTTTATACTACAGCTCCCTATTAGCAAAAGGGAAGAGGTAAACATTTTCCCAGAGTCATCTTCCAAAATTACTGTTAGAGTTCTAGAGAGAGTGTGTGATATAGCCAAAGGCCTCAGACTCTGAAGTCTTCCATTCATGGCTCACCCTGCTGTGTGAACTATGGCCAGTCATGTAGTTTCAGACAGCCTCAATATTTTCTATTCTTTAAGATGACAATTCTTATGCTACCTATTTCACAAAATTAATATACAAACAAAATAATTTCTTATATGGGAAATCTTATTTGTAAGTCATATTATAAATATTTAACTCCTCTCAGGTTACATAAAAAATACTTTGGAAAGGATTTATTTGATATCCTGGATCCTCCTACCTTCCCAAGACAGTAACTATAAAGACATAACTTCAATGTTGTGAGAATATTGAAAGAATTAGCAATAATTCTAAAATTAATACAGTTAGTGTGGAAAAAATTAGTTTCATCGTCTAACCACACTTAACCATCTGAAACAAACAAACAAACAAAAAACTGAAAGCAAATAGGAAAAATGGGGGATTCTTACATCCTTGGAACCATAGAACATTCACAAGCCAAGTATTGGGAAGTTTTGCTTATTCTGTAAGACTTCTTTTTGAGCTAGCTAGGAGATACTTACTTCCTTCTGTCTCCTCCAGCTCAACCATCCCTGTTCCACATCCTACACACATACATACCGTATTACCCTATTTTGATCCTGATATAAAGAAGTGCCCAAGACTGGGTAATTTATAAAGGAAAGAGGTTTAACTGACTCACAGTTCAGCACGACCAGGGAGGCCTCAGGTAACTTACAATCATGGTGAAAGGTGAAAGGGAAGCAAGGCACCTTCTCACAAAGAGGCAAGAAGGAGAAATGACGAGCAAAGCAGGAGGAGCCCCTTATAAAAACCATCAGCTCTCATGAGAACTCACTCACTGTCACAAGAACAGCCTTGGGGAAACCACCACCATGACCCAGTTACCTCTACCTGGTCTCTCTCTTGACATGTGGGGATTATGGGGATCATGTGGAATATAATTTGAGATTTGAGTGGGGATACAAAATCTAACCTTACCATTCTTCTCCTGGCCCCTCCCAAATCTCATGCCCCTTTCACTTTTCAAAAACCAATCATGCCTTCCCAACAGTCCCCCAAAGTTATAATTCATTCTAGCATTAATCCAAAAGTCTAAGTTCAAAGTCTCATCTGAGACAAGGAAAGTCCCTTCCACTTATGAGCCTGTAAATTCAAAAGCATGTTAGGTACTTTCTAGATACAATGTGGTATAGGCATTGAGTGTGGATGTTTCCATTTGAAATAGGAGAAACTAGCCAAAACAAAGGGGATACGGGCTTCATGCCAGTCCGAAATTCAGTGGAGCAGTCAAATCTTAAAGCTCCAAAATGATCTCCTTTGACTGCGTGTCTCACATCAAGGTCACACTGATGCAAAAGGTGGGCTCTTATGGCCTTAGGTAGCTCTGCCTCTGTGGCTTTGCAGGGTATGGCCCCATCCTGGCTGCTTTCATGGGCTGACATTTAATGTCTGTGGCTTTTCCAGGTGCATAGTGCAAGCTATCAGTGGATCTACCATTCTGGGGTCTGTAGGATGGTGGCCCTCTTTTCACAGCCCCATAAGGCAGTGCCCCAGTAGGGACTCTGTGTGGGGGCTCCAATCCCACATTTCCCTTCTGCACTGTCCTAGCAGAGATTCTCTATGAGAGCCCTGCCACTGCAGCAAACTTCTGCCTGGACATCCAGGCCTTTCCATACATCCTCTGAAATCTAGGCAGAGGTTACCAAACCTCAATTCTTGATGTCTGTGCACGCACAGGCCCAACACCACATGTACGCCACCAAGGTTTGGGGCTTGCACCTTCTGAAACAATAGCCTGAGCTGTATGGTGGTCCCTTTTAGCCATGGTTGAGACGCAGGGCACCAAGTCCTGAGACTGCACAAAGCAGCAGGAACCTGGGCCCAGCCCAAGAAACTATTTTTTCCTTCTAGGCCCAAAGCCTGTAATGGGAGGGACTGCCATGAAGACCTCTGACATGTCCTAGAGACATTTTCCCCACTATCTTGATGATTAGCATTTGGCTCCTCATTACTTATACAAATTTCTGCCACAGGCTTGAATTTCTCCTTAGAAAATAGATTTTTCTTTTTTATTGCATCATCAGGCTGCAAATTTTCTAAACTTTTGTTCTCTGCTTCTCTTCTAAACATGAGTTCCAATTCCAAACCTTCTCATTGTGAAAGAATAAAACTGAATGCTCTTAAGAGCAACAAAGTCATCTCTTGAATGCTTTACTGCTTAGAAATTTCTTCAGCCAGATATCCTAAATCATCTTCTCAAGTTCAAAGTTCCATAAATCTCTAGGGTAGGGGCAAAATGCCACCAGTCTCTTTGCTATAGCATAGCAAGAGTCACCTTTGCTCTGGTTCCCAAGAAGTTCCTCATCTCCATCTGAGAACACCTCAACGTGGACTTCATTGTCCGTATTACTATTTTCACTTTGGTCAAAGCCATACAACAAGTCTCTATGAAGTTCCAAACTTTCCTGCATCTTCTTGTCTTCTTCTGAGCCCTCCAAACTGTTCCAACCTCTGCCCGTTACCGAGTCCCAAAGTTGCTTTCACATTATCAAGTATCTTTATAGCAGCACCCCTCTTCTGGTACCAATGTACTGTATTAGGCAATTTTCAATTTAGGCTACAAATAACTGCCTGAGACTGGGTAATTTATAAAGGAAAGAGGCTTAATTAACTCACTGTTCAGCATGGCTGGGGAGGCCTCAGGAAACTTACAATCATGGCAAAAATTAAAGGGGAAGCAAGGCACCTTCTTCACAAGAAGGCAGGAAGGAGAAGTGTGGAACAGAGTGGGGAAAAGTCCCTCATAAAATCATCAGATCTCATGAGAATTCATTCACTATCAGTGAGAACAGCATGGGGAAAACCATCCCCATGATTCAATTACCTCCACCTGGTTTCTCCCTTGACACATGGGGATTATGAGGCTTATGATTCAAGATGAGATTTGGTTGGGGACACAAAGCTTAACCATAACACACACCTTAGTAATCATGATAACTACAAGTATTTAAAAGGCAAAAAAAAAAAGAGGGAGAGAGAGAGAGCTGAAGAAGGATTCGCTTTGTTCACATTATGGGAATGTTCTTATATTCTTACCAGTACGGTATGGCCTGCATAATGTGCCTGAATTTGGAGTGGACCCAACAGCACCCAATCCCATAGACAAGAAATGAGGGAGTGATGAAGACTGCAAAATCAAATTATAGTGCTAGTTACAGGAGAAGAGTAAGCAGATGCCAGGTGGCATATAAAATAGATAGAACAGCAAAGGGTTACAAGCACTGATTTTCCATCAGTACGACACAGGCCTACATTTTTCACTATAGGATACAGAGTTTCCGTGATCTGACCTCTGTCTTCTCCTGTGTCGTTTTTGCCTCTTTACATTGCATTTTACATTCTGGAAATATCCAAACACTTGTACCTCTTTATTAACACTATGCTGTTTCTATAATCCATGACTTGCTTTAAAATAAGAATGCATTCCCTTTTAAATACATGCTCTACCTAGCTACGGGCTTCATATCATTAAGACTCATTTCAAGAAACATGTCTTTCAAATGATCTTTTGTAACTGGGAAGCATGATTTTTGTGGTCTTCTGGTGTGTTCCCATAAAATTCTATGCATGGACTTGTACAACATTATTGCCCCAGAATAGTCTATATATTTCTGCTCCCCTGACTACAAAAGGCAAATGAGTTTCTTGGGGTAAAGATTGTGATCTCTGTCCTTTGTTGCACCAACACCAAGGCAGAGTGCCTATCTACTTCTCTCCTAGATAAACAGTTCCTGGGATTTCAGATAGTAATTAGAGTTCTAAGATTCTGGGCTATTCACATGGTGATTTGGGACAAACTCAAAAGAGCCAAAGGTAAAGTAAAGGTATAACCAAAGTGTGGCTGGCATCAGAGATAATCCAGAACTGATTGCCAGGCCGAAAGTCCAAAGTTCATCCAGTAGAAAGCTAAATCTAGGAGTCTTGGCATAAGGGTGGGTAAAAGCCAGGCATGGACAGGAGGATAGATGGGGAGAATCCAGGCATAGCAAGTGGATTATATCAGACCACTAGAAGCTGAATATGGAACTCTATCCTTGCTAGGAATCTGAGGTTCAGGAGCCTTGCACTATAGCAGCTCTTACTTCAGGATCCAGGGTAGGAAGAGCTGTTAAAAGTACAAAGATGGTCAGACAATTGTAAAGGTACCTTCACATACAGTATCAATCCTCTCTACATCTTTACGAAATCTAAGATAAAATGTTACCTAATGTAACAAACATAAACTAAGGAAGAGAAATAAGAAAACTAAAACCTCTATCTTCTATGAACTTATCCAAGAAAAAAATTCCAATCAACAGCATTCTAAAAGTGTGTTACACTAGCTCCCACATTATAAGAGACAGTAAACCATTAAAATGAGTCCATAAAAGATTAACTATATTGGTCACAATGCTTTAGAAACTGTTTTAGATGAGTTACTAATATGCAGTTTCAAAATATGTGAATAAATGGCAGGTTAAACTAAAAAAATCTATTAAGTAAATGATTATACACACACATACATAATATAAACTGCCTGATTTGTGTTTGTTATAAACGTGAATTCACTTAAAAGCCAAAGAGAAAAGTTAATGTTGAATATTCAGAACAAGGAGTAGTTTTATCTAAGGGAATATTTCATAGGCAGATGGAAGTGAATATGCAAAATTGTTCCAGTTAAGCAAATGTTCCAGATAAATTTTTAAGATAAAACATGTTTGCAGTTCTATGCAATTTGCACTAT